>NW_006775845.1:82564-96160 GCF_000442215.2 Lipotes vexillifer
AAAAAAAAAAAAAAAAAAAAAAAAAAGAGTATAAGACATGTCCCAGCTGAGCACTCAGGCAGACAGAGTGAATTCTCCGAATTCTCCCTTCCTCCACTGTTTTGTTCTATTTAGGCCCTCAGTGGATTGCATGATGCCCACCCACATTAGGGAAGACAGTCTGCTTTACTCAATCTACCAATTCAAATGCTAATCTCATCCAGAAACACCCACACAGGCACAGGCAGGAATAATGTTTAACCAGACATCTGGGCTGCCCATGGCCCAGTCAAGTTGACATAAAATTAGCCATCACAAGAAACTATGAGGGGACTTCCGTCATGGCACAGTGGTTAAGGATCCACCTGCCAGTGCAGGGGACATGGGTTCAATCTCTGGTCCAAGAAGATCCCACAAGCCACGGAGCAACTAAGCCTGCGAGCCACAACTACTGAGCCCACATGCCACAACTACTGAAGCCTGCATGCCTAGAGCCTATGCTCTGCAAGAGAAGCCACCGCAATGAGAAGCCCGCTCACCGCAACGAAGAGTAGCCCCCGCTCGCCGCGACTAGAGAAAGCCCACACGCAGCAACAAAGACCCAACGCAGCCAAAAATAAATAAAAAATAGGGGCTTCCCTGGTGGCTCAGTGGTTAAGAATCCACCTGCCAATGCAGGGGACGCGGGTTCGAGCCCTGTTCCGGGAAGATTCCCCCCTCACACACACACACACACAAAAGAAACTATGAAGTCTCATAACTTCATCCCTAGTAAGAATCCTCAATTATGCTTGCAAATTTCTCTTCCTTAAAGTGCTCTAAATGATCTATCACTTCATCTAATTCTTTAAGCACAGAAGGATACAGATGATTGAAAATTCAGCCTGTACCATCATCCATAAGGTTATACTAAGAGTAAGGACTTGGGTAATGCAAACTGGACATTCAAGAATCACAGTGTAAGCTGTGACCTTCATTCCTCTGGCCAATAAAGTCACACCACTGTTAAGAGCATTAGAATGGTCCCATTGTAAATGATACAGCGAACATTTCCTCAGCCAGCTGGATGAAATTTTTTAAGTATATTTTGAAGTTTTCTTTAAGATTTTTACTCTTCACTGAGCATTTATCATTACAGTATATTTTTAAAATGTAGCCACTGAGAGCCTGCCCCAGGCCAGCATGTCCAAGTATACTTTGTGAAGCAGCAGGTGCTTCCATATTAATATATTCTAAAAGAAAAAAGAGTTTCATAGTTAAATGTTTGGAACACTAGGTTAAATAGGTTTCCCTCTTTGTTTTTTTTTACTTTTTATTATAAAATATACAGAAAACTTGAAGAATAATACAAAAGAACACCCACATATTCACCACTGAGATTCAACAGTTGTTAACATTTTGCCATCTTTGCTTTCATCCATATTTTTGGTTGTTGATTTTGAATAACTTGAAAATTAGTTGCAGACATCATGATATCATTACACCTCACCTCTGAATACTTGAGCATGCATCTCCTAAGACATTCTTGCATAACCACAAAAGCATTATCAAAAAATTAACAATAATTCCCTAATATCAACTAATATCCAGTCTAGATTCAAAAATTCCCTCTTGTCCTTAATATACTTGAATAGATTTTTTCATAACTATATATTTTTTAATTTATTTTATTTTATTTTTGGCTGCGTTGGGCTTCATTGCTGTCCACAGGCCTTCTCTAGTTGTGGCGAGTGGGGGCTACTCTTTGTTGTGGTGCATGGGCTTCTCATTGCAGTGGCTTCTCTTGTTGCAGAGTGCAGGCTCTAGGTGCATGGGCTTCAGTAGTTGTGGCACATGGGCTCAGTAGTTGTGGCTCACAGGCTCTAGAGTGCAGGCTCAGTAGTTGTGGTGCATGGGTATAGTTGCTCCGTGGCATGTGGGATCTTCCCGGATCAGGGCTCGAACCCGTGTCCCCTGCATTGGCAGGCGGATTCTTAACCACTGTGCCACCAGGGAAGTCCTGCTTCACGTTTCATGATGATATTTTCTATTTAAAAAAAAAAAGATAACTCAATCTTTCTTACAGCATAATCTTTAAAAACATTTTTTTAGTTGAAATATAGTTGATTTACAATATTATGTAAGTTTCAGGTGTACAACATAGTGATTCAAAATTTTTATACATTATATTCCATTTAAAGTTAGTACAAAATATTGGCTGTATTCCCCATGCTGTACAATATATTCTTGTAGCTTATTTATTTCATACATAGTAGTTTGTGCTTTTTAATCCCCTACTCCTAACTTGGCTCTCTCCCCTTCCATCTCCCCACTAGTAACCACTAGTTTTTTCTCTACATTTCTGAGTCTGTTTCTGTTTTGTTATATTCATTCATTTGTTTTATTTTTTTAGATTCCACATATAAGTGGTAACAGTATTTGTCTTCCTCTGTTTTATTTCACTAAGCATAATACCCTCTGGGTCCATCCATGTTGTTGCAAATGGCAGAATTTCATTCTTTTTTATGGCTGAGTAATATTCCATTGCATATATGTATCACATCTTCTTTATCTATTTATCTGTCGATAGACACTTAGGTTGCTTCCATATTTTGCCTACTGTAAATAACACTGCTATGAACATTGGGATGTATGTATCTTTTCAAATTAGTGTTTTCGTTTCCTTCAGACATATACCTAGGAGTAGAATTGCTAGATCATATGGTAATTCTATTTTTAGCTTTCTGAGGAACCTCTATACTGCTCTCTGTACCGGCTGCACCAATTTACATTCCCACCAACAGTGCAAGAGGGTTCCCTTTTCTCCACATCCTTGCCAACATTTGCTATTTGTAGACTTTTTGATGATAACCATTCTGACAGGTATGAGGTGATATCTCATTGTGGCTTTGATTTGCATTAAACATTTTTAATTGACAAGAAGCATAAAACAGCTTGTAGTCCTAGTACAGGTTTGTGTACTCATAGGAATCCTGATAAATTCTGTTTCATATGATTCCCATCAAGAAAGGTATATGGTGGATTTATAGTTTAAATGCTGTATCATTGAGCATATCCCATGTGTACTATGTCTATGAGAACAGAATCTTATGCTTACAATTTTACAAAAAATATGATGACAGAGTTTTCCATAGAGCAGTTTCTGGCTCTACCATTTCAAACTCTGTGTTTCCTCCAGCACTCCCATACTTTCTGAGCCAGACATCACAGCACATATTCACATGTTAATAGAACCCTAGCCCTCACCTCCATGTCAGCAAATGAGGAGAGCCATTACAGTGGACAGTGGGAGTATTTTTGGAAGCCATTTCTACACTAGGACAGCCAGCAAAAACATAACTATACACAGAATTGGATGCAAATCATATAAGTGATCCCACTAAACCCATATATTTCCAACTCAACTACCTCTTAGCCAAATTCCTAAAATGCCCGAGTGACAGAAGGAAAAGAGACAAGGCCTTAATCCATTTAAGTTACATCATCTCACTTCTGTACATTTTACAGAAATACATGACCACTATTCTTTTCCCTCTTCTCTTTCCTTCCTGAACAATTCAGTCCTAAAGCCAGCAGGTGGGACAGAGTAGAGACCCATGCTGGCTGGCTGGGGGAGTGGGGTGACGCACAGTGGCTCAGAGTGGGGTGAAAGCGCGAGTTGGGTAGATGTCAACATGGTGGTGGAGTGAGTCTAGCTTGTGCTGAGCGAGAAGGGAGTGGAGTGGCAACCCTACAGGGGCGCAGAGTCGTCTCTGTGATGTTCCTGCCAAAAATGCATGACCTGAATCTAATCATGAGGAAATGTCAGACGAACCTCAATTGAGAGATATTCCACAAAATAAATGTCAGTGTCATGAATGTTAAGGAGGGACTGAGGAACTGCCCCAGCCAAGGAAGCTAAAGAGATATGACAACTAAAGCCAACTTGATTCCGAACTAGGTGTGAGGATTAGATAGTGGAAATATGTCAGTGTTAACTTCCTGATTTTGAGGGTTGTATTGTAGTTCTATAGAAGAATATCTTTTTTTGTTGTTGGAGGAAACACACACTAAAGCATTAGGGGCTGATGGGCCATCAGATGGACAACATATTCTCAAACGGCTGTTTGGGCGATAGAGTTCCCTGTATTACTTTTCTGTAATTTTGTATGTTTCCAAATTACATTAAAAGGATCTAAAGGATGACCATGTGAACACATTACTAGGGTCCCTTAGGACCTTGGAAAGGGCCCACAAATGTAAGGGGACCTGAAGCATAAGTTTCATTAACCTCACTGCCTCTAACTGCAGCAAATATTATTCTACCCAGTATTGTCTGAAAGGCCAATGTAACAAAAGACATTTTTCCTATAATATAGTCCTTGCCTTAGTTATGCCTGATTTCTGAGGTCTTTGTGGCCTCCCTACCTCTGCTGAGTCCCAGTGTGGTAGAATAAATATGTTCTGAACATGGTTCAAGGTCAAGGAGCAGCAGTCTGCACCCTAAGGCCCACATCACCTAAGGCTCTCTGGGCTGTGCCTTTGCTGGGCCCACGTAGCTCTGTGCATATTTGCTAAGCCTGGCTTGGTACTAATGGCCCATGTTTTGCTTCAGGCTCAGGGCAGACTACCCTGGTGTTCACTGACTACACTCCTTTCTCCACACCCCACTTATGGCTAGCTTGTGTTTCATTTGCTTCATGCCCAGGACTTGGAGTTCCACCTGGAAGACAGAAATCAGGAGTGAGCAAGAAGCCTTCTAATTTTTTCTTAAAATCTCCAACCTTCACTCCCTTTTTGGTACGCTCAGCTCAGCCCCTTCCTTCTCCTTTCTATAGATCTGTGTGCCTGTGGAGTACAATCTCACCTGTCTTCTCAAGAGGACAGCTCTAAGGTAGAAGGCAGCAGTTTAATTCAGGAGACTGTTAGCAAGTCCATTTGCCTGCATATTTAACCCACTCCAATCTAGATTTTTATTATAAATACAGCTTACACTTTGATCACTTTCTGTATCTCAGTTGGTTCCAAACTCAGGCAGGAAAGAAACGTGTTATTTATTGGGTCCTCTCAAAATCCAACACAAATAAAATCACCTTCCAGAGTGATGACAGCAGATAAGAAAAGAAGCAGAGTCATTTGAAATACATTTTAGGAAACAGAATTGACAGAACTCAGTGCTGTATTAGATACAGCACTGGATTAGGGGTGTCCCTAAAACCACCTCGTGTTCAGGGATTCACTAAAACCACCTCGTGTTCAGGGATTCACTAAAAAGACTCATGGGACTCATGATATAGTTCTTCCCACGCTAAGATTATTACAATTACAATGATGTTGTAAGGATACACAGCTGGATCAAAGGAAAAAGAACATAGGTGGAATATGGAAGGATCCATGTGCAGGCTTCCTTATACATGCTCCCTCTCATGACGGGTCACACACAGCTAGCTCCCCCTTCCTCCAGCAATGAAAATGCAGAAACATGTATGCAATGTTTCTGCCCAGGGAAGCCCATTAGAGGCTCAGCACCAAAGGTTCTTATTGGGGGCTGGTCACATAAGCACCTCTGCCCAGCATATATCAAAGTTCCAATCTCCCAGAAGGAAAGCAGGCTGTGGTTAGCATAAACCATACTGTTTGTACAGTTTAGGCACAGTGAGTCACCCTTATTGCTCAGGGAAATTTTTATATCAGTGTAGGAAACGTTTACCAACCGAGTTCCCAGATGCCAGCTAAGGGCCAACCTTGCCAGCAGAGCTTTTTAAGGACAGTAGTCTCAGGTCAGATGTGTTAACTGTTTTGCATAGGAAGAATGAAGAAAAGGGAGATCTCAAGTATGGCATTTAGGTTTCTACCTTAAGCATGTGAATAGACAGTGTTGTCACTTATGGAGATGGAGAAGGCAAAGGAAGAACAGATTTATGGGAGAAATTCAATATTTCAATTTTGAACATATAAAATTGGAGACACCTGTGTGTGAGACATCAGGTTAAACTATGCTGTTGTAATTGTAAACAACCTTAAAATTTCAGTGGCTTAACACCACAAAAGTTTATTTCTCACATTAGTTACATGTCTTTTATGGCTTGACAGAGGTTGGTGAGTTGGGGGTGCTGATGGTGGCTCCGCCATCTAGAATGTCAACTGTGACAGAAAAAGACACAATTGATGAGGTCTCATATCTGTCCTTCGATGCTTCAGTCTGGGAGTGACAGCCTCAACCGACTATAGGTGGGGCTGGGAAATGTGGGCTAGTAGACGGGATGTTTGATGAACACCACTGTTTCTGTCATAATATCCAGGTGGGAATATTACGTAGGCATCCACACAAATGAATGTTGTTCAGACTTTTATTTTCGAGTTGTAAGCAGATAGGTGGTATATAAAGCCACCATCACTTTCTCATGATCATAATCCCAATGGCCCAATACAGGCAATGTTATCACCCTTTTCTGGTTTGAAGGAGTAGGAAATCCAGATTAACTGATACTCTTCAAGACTCCTTGTAGTGAAACTAGCAACATAACAAAGGTTTTCACTAGCTCACAAGATGGACTTTGGCTTAGGACTGAAGGCAGTTTTTGAACCTCTCTGAAGGAAACGTTTGGTCTCAGAAAAGCTCGCCTAGAAACAGCTTGCTGCTAAGAGCAGAGCAGGGGGCTCACAAAGGTGGGGAGGGACATCTGAAACTATTTATAGACAAAGATATTGAGGGGCAAGATCAGAGGGAAAGCTGTTTTTGGTGACTGGGAACAAAACTCCTGCCAGGGCTACCACTAGGTGTCGCTAGTAGGAAAGGGAAGCCTGAAAGAACAAATGGAAGGAAC
Source organism: Lipotes vexillifer (assembly GCF_000442215.2). NCBI lineage: Eukaryota > Metazoa > Chordata > Mammalia > Artiodactyla > Lipotidae > Lipotes > Lipotes vexillifer. The sequence goes on from NW_006775845.1 coordinate 89,350, forward strand.
TGACACAAAAGTTGGTTCCAAGGAGAGAAGCAGAAACTGTCCCCAAATGTCCTCAGGTAGAACTTTGTGAAAGTGTTGCTCACACTGGCTGGAACTGTTCTACTGCCAAGAAAAGAAAGAAAGGGGTTGGGGGAAAGGAAGGGGAGAGGGAGGGAGAGAGGGAGAAAGGAAGGAAGGAAGGAAAGGAGGGAGGGAGGAAAGGAAAGAAAAGGAAAATGACAGTAGGAATCATGAATTTTATTCTGAACTGTAATGACTTTCAAATGGACTTTAGGGGTTCCTGCTGTTAACTCACATGCCTGTGCCAGCTAGGCTAGGCACACACCCAATTGTGTATGTGAATCTCAGAAGTGGAGAGGGGTAGTTTATTCTGCCTTCCACGACAGCTTTCTAAGCATTTCATATTTTCATGTGACCAACCACGTTAATACTTTAGGTAGAGATAAAAGAAAGTTTTGCATTTCTCTCTCATTCTTCTTGTGTACCTAAGAGTGCTTATCTACTGAGATCTCCAATTGATTCAAAATCATGTTTAAAGGTCAGTGGATCTAAGATGTGTCTTATTTTAATGCCCGAATTATGCCAAAGAAAAAAAGTAGTACTTTTCGTTAAAAATGGCAAACTTATTTAGTCCTTCAATGACACAGCCAAGGATTGCTAACACGCTCCATGTGCCAATAAAATAATTTGGGACAGCTAACAGATAATGTAAATTATAATAAATCCAAACATATTTTATTATCACTTTGGTAAAGCGATTCGACAAAACTAGATGGTTAATTTGTACTTGGCTCATTGAAACAAATGGTCAAAAAAGGAAATTATCCCATAAAATATTACTGTCACCCTGAAACTATACTGAAAGGAACAGAAATAGCACTGGAGGCAAATCCATGATTCTGAGCTTCTCAATCTTTTACATGTTTTGGCTCATAGAAAAAAATGGCATTTGTATGGCATACTGGGGTAGATGAATAAGGCTCTGGGGCTTCAGCTGCCCCTGGCCCGTTAGGCCTCTCAAGGACCTGAGATCAGGATGTCACCATATTAAATATAGATTGTGGGTTTCAACCTTAAGGTCACACTGGAATCACTTGGGAGGTTAGAAAAAATATGTCGATTCCCCCTCCTCCCATGACCCGTGGAGATTTCATTGGTTTGGGCATCACGAGTCCCAGGTGACTAAAGTGTGACCAAAGTTAAGAACCACTGCATTAGGAGATAGCCAAGGAAACTTAAAAAACCTACGAGACTCATCTAGCTTCCAACTTTGAACAAACATAAGTATGAGGTGTGTGGGTTTGTTTTTGTTTTGTTTTTGTTTTTTTCTCAGAGGAGTATAAAGAGAAAAAACAAAGTTGCAAATTCAAAAACTGAAAGTGAAACCCATCTCCCCCAAGTAACCACTCTTAATTTTTTTTAAAGCTTATGTATATATCTACATATTTTTATCTCGAGAAGTAAGTTTTATTTACACCAAAGAAAGCACATTCCAATGTGCTCTTGAGTATGTGGCTACAAAGTAATTCACATGTCTACACTGTATTTTATTTAACCACTTCCCTGTTGATGCCCAGTTGAGCTACTGTCACTCTTTTCGTGACGAACTTTGGTAAATATTTTTATAAGCTAAATTCCTATAAGACCCCTGAGTGAGTTTAAAGTCTGGATAAAATGTGGTGAGCTCAACAAACATTTAAAAATAAACTGATGGGGCTTCCCTGGTGGCGCAGTGCTTGGGGGTCCGCCTGCCGGTGCGGGGGGCGCGGGTTCGTGCCCCGTTTCGGGAGGGTCCCGCGTGCCGCGGAGCGGCTGGGCCCGTGAGCCGTGGCCGCTGGGCCTGCGCGTCCGGAGCCTGTGCTCCGCAAATGGGAGAGGCCGCAGCACTGAGAGGCCCGCGTAACGCAAGGAAAAAAAATAAAAATAAAAAAAAAATAATAAACTGATGGCACCTACGTTTGTCAAACACGATTAAGACTGTCAGTTCGGAGGTCCCGGCGGAGCGCGGGTGGTTGGCGGCCGCTGTCAGGTGGGGTCGTCGGCCAGCTGAACCCCAGATGCCGTCCCGGGGGCGGGGTCACGCGCGCTCGGGTCACGTGGGCAGCTTCGTCCCGCCCCGCCCCGCGGAGCTCCACGCGGTGGCCGGAGCCCTGGCTGGCTCAGTAGCCTCACGCTGGGGCGCTGCAGCCGGGTCTCGCGGAGGTGGAGCAGGGAACTTGAGGCAGGTAAGTTCTGTTCTGGCCGCGGGGTTGGGCGGCCGGACGCCGGGCGGGGCTCACGAGGCTGGCTGCTTCCGGCCGGACGGCGGGCCCGGGCTTCCGGCGGCGGCGGCGAGTTGGAGCCGGCAAGGGCGGTTGTCGTGTGACCTTTGTTCCCGGCCCTTCCGAGCACTGCCGCTCTGCCGGCATCGATGCCGCGTTCCTTAACCGTTCCCCAGCGCAGGCTTCCGCCCGTGCACTGCGGGGTCACCGAGCTTGTTCACCGTCGAGTCTGGGCCGCACCCTGGACCTGCCGCCTCAGTGGGCCTTTTTTAACAAGCTTTCCTGGCATTTGTGCGCTCTCAGGCGTAAAAACTGCTCCAGGGTTTCTGCAGCCCCAGCCGTCCTAGTTATCCGTCTCCTTAAGTCTGCAGGCGGAACGATCAGCCACATCTGGACAGCCACGCTCGGGCTGTCTCTGCGGTTTTTAAGCGCCGGTCGGTCTGAGAACTGCAGGCCGTCTTTACTTAAACGTTAAACACAGCTTGAAGTCGTCGCTCATAAGCTGTCAGAGCTTGCAGGCCTTAGAGATGGCCGCTACCGTGATCGCAGCGTTTCCCACGCTCCGGCCCTACTCTAGACACTTGACTATGGAGAGGCATTTATCCCTCACCACCGCCCTATGTGCAGGGGTTTCTTATAGCTGCTCACCTGCAGCGCAGCGAAATTAGGCGACTTCTCCCAAGTCACGCAGAGCCGGGATTTAAACCCAGGTGAGCGCACCTGGTGCTCAAAGATCTCTAATATCACAGACGACAGTAGGTCCAGGGCGGCTGCGCAACTTGACTAAATTATTAGGGAAGTATTCTGTTTTAAATATTTGTTGACACGACTCTTGCACATTGGCGTTCCTAAATTTAAAAAAATTCAGGACCATCATCTTCGGATATATATATGGTGTATACACACACATATCTTTACCGAAAGGTTTTGTACCTTCAAGATAGTTTACCCGCAGGCCACCTATTTTTATAAATCCGTGGATGCTACTTAGGTAAAATGTTAAGATTTATATATCAGTGTGCACAAAGTTTAGATTCATAATATCTCGGTTTGAATCTTCACTGCTATTTTGTGAGTTTGGGCAAGCTTCTGTTAAAGAAGGTCCTTTATCCTTAGTTTCCTCATCTGGAAGATAGGCATTTTTCTGAGAATTAATGAATTCATCTATGCAAAGAGTCCAAGCACTTGGCACTCACTGAAGGATAGCTAGTTTTATCTGTTGTTATTCTGCCATCCAAAGCAATATAAAACTAAGGCTTTTCTCTTCTCTGAACCTAAAAGCAAGGGTGTCACCCTGGAGCTATGCATTCTGATAACGTGTAGGCCAAGTCCCCAGACTCAGTAAAAGCAACTTTGTGCTTTTGTGCTCAAGAAGAATAACAAATTCCTTTAATTTCATGTTTCTTTTGTCCCACTGCCTTCTAGAAACTTAAGTTATGCTTTTAAAAAATTCAACCTGAATAGATTCCCTATGCTGGAAAGGTATCTAACAGAGACAGAGGATCCATTTAGCTAATTTGTAATTTTATGTGGTGTTAGCACCTTTAGAAACCTAATTTTAGGCACAGGCCAAAAAATATTTCTTGAAGAGAACTGTGGAATAAAATGGCTCAACATTTCAGAAGGCAGTTTTCTTAATCTGGCTTCCATACTGGGTAAGCCATTTAGTTTTTCACTTTCTTTTTATTCGCTTAAGATTCTACTATCTTAGGGACTTCCCTGGTGGTGCAGTGGTTAAGAATCCACCTGCCAATGTAGGGGACATGGGTTCAAGCCCTGGTCCAGGAACATCCTACATGCTGCGGAGCAACTAAGCCCACGTGCCACAACTACTGAGCCTGCGCTCTAGAGCCTGCGAGCCACAACTACTGAGCCCGCGCATCACAGCTAGTGAAGCCCGTGTGCCTAGAGCCTGTGCTCCACACGAGAAGCCACAGCAATGAGAAGCCCACGCACCGCAACAAAGAGTAGCCCCTGCTCGCCGCAACTAGAGAAAGCCCATGCACAGCAACAAAGACCCAACACAGCCATAAATAAATAAATTTATAAAAAAAAAAAAAAGATTCTACTATCTTAAAGTTGACTCAAAACAGAGGAAATGTGTGGGAGCATATGAATAGTGCATTAAAGTAACAGTAATTAAGGTGAACACTGACTCTTATTGTTGTATGAATGGACTGTGATATTCACAATATTTATTTAAGAATAATATGGGTGTTAATTATAAATAATCACCAGATATAAAGAAATAGAACCACCTATGATGCTTAGAGGGAACAATTATTTGAAGGATGAGATAATACTTTCCTAAGCAAAATGCAAAACTAATCATATTTCTCTGAAATCTTTATCTTTTAGCCCCAGCTTTCTCTGCTCATTTCTTATCAGCCCCTGCAAAGTTGCCTACAGTTTTCCTCGGTTGGGGGAACACCCTGCAAAGGCTTTATGTTCTAAGAGACTTAAACGAGGAAGGATAATGTTTCGTTCTCATATATTTGGGAGTTGGGTAGAACTTAATTAACTTCTGATGCTACTCCACATCTCATGTGTTTTGTTACTGGCTTGATACTAGTATTTCTTTTCCAGTTTTTGCCTGGAAAAAAAAAAAAGTAAGAGAACTATTCATTTATTTCCTCCTGTAGTGGCAAGTCTTGAAATAAGCTGTACAAAACTTTCAAATAGTCCATTCATGATCTATGTACAGGCACATTCTCTGAGGATAGAAAGTACCATTTTATCCCTTTTCTTGGATTTTGGATCATTTGCTACATAAATATAAAGTAGGATACAAATATTGAAAAAAAGTAATTTTAAATATAAGACTAAATGTAATATATTGACATTTAAGAAAATTTGTGTTTATTATCCCCTTGCTTTTCTTTGTAAGTGTTCCCTATATACATTTATCCATGAATAATATATTTAGTTTTGCCCCTTTTTCCATTTGATAAAAATGGAAGCATGCTCTGAATTCTTAAAATTTTTTTCATTTAAAGTTACATTTTTGAAATTAATCCAACTTGACGTTGCCATACATTTTTCACTGCTAAACAGCATTGCATTGAATGAGTATAAAAATTATCCATTCTACTGTTGATGGAGTTTGAGTTGTTTCCTGTCTTTTGCTGTTATAACCATTCTTGTGCATGTCTTCTGGTGTACCTGTGCACACTTCTCTGGAATACACCTGAAGTGGGATTACTGGGTCATGAATATGTTCAGCTTTACTAGGTAACGCCAGACTGTCGCAACTCTGATTTATGTCATCACTATATCAGTTGCTCCATATGCTCACCAATACTTGTTATTTTTTTTGCCAGTCTGTTGGATAGAAAATAGTATCCTATTTTGACTTTGCTTTACATTTCTTTTGCATTTTCCTACTAATGAGGTTGAGCATCTTTACATGTGATTACTAGCCATTCAAATTTCCTCATCTGTGAAATATTTTCTCATGTCTTTTGCCTATTTTTGTAATGGCTAGTTGGCATTTTCTTACTTGTTTATAGGAGTTCTTCATATATTCTGAATCTTAGTCCTTTGTCAGTTATATGTGTTTCATAATCCATATTTTTCTTTTTCTTTAGCCAATTTCCCCCTCTCCTCTTTTCAGTTCATCTGTCTGTTCCCATTTTTCTTATCATTGTTGCCGCTCTGTCTGTTCTGTCACAAAATGTGATAAAGGCTGCACATCCAACAGTGTGGAGTAAATGTTACCACCTGAGTAATTTGTGTACTTTGGGTACCTGCCAAAATCAAGTAAAACCAGGTAACCATTTAGAGATGTTGTAATCCAGCCTCTGGTCAGCCATGGCTAACCCAGAAAATCTAAATGTTGGATGTACTTCAAGAATTGTATTAGACCTTATTCCCTATTGATACTCCCACTCCAAGTGATTCTGTTGAATTCTGTAATTTTAAAACTCCCAAATTTAAATCTTTAGTGATTCTCAATGCTAGTCTCATATATCTTTCGACTTGATATCTCCCTGGATGTCTTTTAAGTACCTCAAACTCACTATGTGCAAACTGTAAATAGTTCCTGATTCTTCCATTCCTGCAAAATATCATTCCTTTCTCAGTCTTCCCAATCACAGTCACAAACCATGTAGTTGCACAAACCTAAAACCTGGGAGCTATCCTTTATTTCTTTTCTGTTGCTCCTTCACTCTATGTCATGAGCCCAGCCTCTTGTGCCTCAGTCAATTTTCTTACTGGGGAGAGGAAGGAGCTTTGAATTCAATGTATAAAGGGAAGCATTACACAAATCAGGTTTAGGAAATAACAGAGATGTCAAATTTGTACACTGAAGTTTGCGTTGTTAACCCTTGCTCCAATTATTAGGAGATAAAGGAAAAAGCACAACCCTTTGAGTGGCCTCAATTTTTGTCTTGTGATTTTTATTGCATTACATGCAAAGATTCAAAATATACTCTTGCCTAGGGGAGAAAGCTCTTTGTGAATCCTAAGATACATGGTTCTTTACACTTTTTGAAAGTTATGGACCACCACAATCTCTCTCCTGAGATAGGGAGAAAAAGCAGGAATGT
>NW_006775845.1:96170-97701 GCF_000442215.2 Lipotes vexillifer
GTTTCCAGAAACTTTGGGATAGCAACCCTAATGAAAAGAGGATAGGAATAATAGGACAGATTTCGAATTAGAAGTGGAGAAAGAACAAATATAGAAATTCTTGGCAAAACAGGATATATAGTTTTATTCAGAAACTATCACAGGAAAAAAATTTAAATACCCTCATATGGGAGGCCCTTGGGAAAATCCTCTACATGGGGCCTTAAATGCCTGACAATGATATATCTTGATGTTTCTCTCTTATGGAATTAACAGACTATGGCTATGTTCTTAAAGTACACAGAAGTCTCTTTGAAAGGGTTTCTTTCAAAGAAATAGGCTGAATATCTGTGCTAAGAAAAAAATATATTTAGAATACCTACAACTTCTCTAAAATTTATATACTTCTATAAATTAATTGAGGAGAAAGTCATCTTTTTGAATGCCCAAATAAGACAGAAGAAAGTAATGACATTTTCTGTGTGAGCTAAGAAAATGGAAGACATCCATTCACACTTACCCCCTTCCACTAGAACACAGTTACCTGGTGGATCTATAAGAGCTGGCTGCCCACTCCAGGCAAAACCAAGTGAGCCACGTCAACCAAGGGGTCCAAGACTATTCAGACTATTGAAAAATCCTACCTTCAGCAGAAGCTGAAAACATCATGGATAATACGCAGATGTTGTTTACCACTGAATTTGAGAGGGAATAGAAGGATAGTGATACTTTAGTGTCTGTATCTTAAATATCTGTTCTGAAATATCTGTCTAATGCAATGAAGTGAATCAAGTACTAGTCCAGCCTCAAAGTAGTCCTCCCTAATTTTGGCAAGTTTTAAGAGCTCTAGCTGACAATCATGACTGACTATAATCCAGTATTTATTTTTTATTTTATATAGCTACAAAAAAGTACCTCCATCAGTCTCAGAGAAATAAGTCATCTCTTATGATTATCTTGGTGAGTCAAGTGTAGTGGAACTAGTGAAGACCACCTGTAATTTTTTTTCTTTCCTTTTTTGTTTGTGGTTTGTTGTTGTTCAACTAGCATGGATCCTGATGGCTCTGAGCAAGATCCTGAAACGAAGATATATTCTTCTGTCTGTGTTGGCAGAGAAGAAGATATTAAAAAATCTGAAAGAATGACAGCTGTTGTCCATGATAGAGAAGTGGTCATTTTCTACCACAGAGGAGAATACCATGCTATGGATATTCGCTGTTACCGTAAGATTTTATTTTTCATTTGTAAACCTTGTATTTGTTTACTATCCACGAAACTTCAAAATTTGATTTTTTTTTTTAGTGACTAGATGTAATATTCAATTCCTTTGCAGACTCAGGAGGACCTTTACATTTAGGAGAAATAGAGGTATGTAAAATTAAATCTATTCTCAACAAACTCATATGTTTCCTATTTATATTCTTACTGTATTTACAGTCTCTATTCAAAAATAATTTATATTTGGGTTTGAACTATACATATATATATATATTTTTTTTTTTTTTTTTTTTTTTTTTTTGTGGTACGCGGGCCCCTCCCTTTTTTTGCCTCT
>NW_006775845.1:99063-106908 GCF_000442215.2 Lipotes vexillifer
GGTACGCGGGCCTCTCACTGTTGTGGCCTCTCCCGTTGCAGAGCACAGGCTCCGGATGCGCAGGCTCAGCGGCCATGGCTCACGGGCCCAGCCGCTCTGCGGCATGTGGGATCTTCCCGGACCAGGGCACGAACCCGTGTCCCCTGCATCAGCAGGCAGACTCTCAACCACTGCGCCACCAGGGAAGCCCTTAAACTATATTTTAATGCTTTGAGTACAATTATCAATATTCTAGGAATTCACAACACTACAATGTAAAGAAAACCATTTTACAGGTAAATATGAAAAATATGCCTGTCTTCTGACCTAGCAAATATACTCCGAGAGATCTACCCTGCATATTATTGCACAAATGTTTAAGTATATATATATACTAAAGTATATATATATACTAAAGTATATATATATACTAAAGTATATATATATACTTTATATATACTAAAGTATATATATATATATATACACACTAAAGTATATAAAGTATATATACATATACTTTAGTATATGTATATATACTAAAGCACACACACACGCACACACACACACACACACATATAGGAGAGGTTCAGTGTAGCAAAAAGTTGAAGGAAATCTAAATGTTTTAACAATAGGAAACAGTTTAAATTATGAATAGCCATGCTATGGAATAGTATACAGCCATTAAATTAATGAGGCATGGGTTGTCAACAATATATTTTTGAGTGAAAAAGGCAAGTTGTAGAATAATAGGTCTAATGAGATCCCATTTTTAAAAATAAAAAATAACATTGACTTTTAACTTTATATACTTCTACATAGTTTGAATTTCTCCAATGTGTATATATTACTTTTATGATTTAATAAAGATATAAAAATATATATTTTAAGAAAAGTAACACTGTGAAGGCTTAACTGAGGAAGGGGGGCAATGTCTTACTTCCTTTCATTCTCAAACCAGCTGCCTAATGTCTTGTTTTCTACTTCAGAAAAGGCCCTCTCTCCCCTTCTCCCTCTCCCCTCACTACCTCTCTCTCTCTGACTGGTACAAAGTACATGCTTAAATTTAGTGTTCCACTCTCTCTACACTTCATATCTACCTAGTTCCACACCTGTCCTCATGTTAAAACATGTGAGTTTAAATTATGAATGAATTTATGAATTATGAAACTGTTGTTTGCTGACGGTTCTGTCAGGGGCGGGTGGTACAAAACAGCATTTCTGCACTTCTGGTGTAGAGATAAAATGTAAGCATCTGGATGATAGCGTGGAAGAATTTCCCTCAGTTTCAGACCATAATGAGAGCTGTAAGACCTTGCTACTCAAAGTGTGGTCCATAGACCAGCAACACTGCTGACACCTGGGAGTGTCTTAAAAATGCAGAATATTGTGCCCTGCTCTTGGACTACGGAACTTAAACAAGAGCTGCCTTTAAACAAGATCCAGGTGATTCCCATGCCTTTTAAAATTTTAGAAGCACTGCATTAAGACAGTTAAAAGTTGGGAATTAACTACTTTGGATCATAAATTGCTCTTCAGTTAACATATGCACTTATGCCTTTAGTAACCTCTCTTGAAATTATATCTGAAGCTTACCATTCTTCCACCAGCTAGTGAAAATTCGTTTGGAAGCACTTGAAGCCCTTTCCCCATTTCTGTCAAGAAAGTGACATTAATATCTAACAGATAACAACACACTGCAGTCACATGGTGTAGTTGCCTGAGCTAGTTATCTTCTGATAGAGCTCTAACAAACTGGGTTTCTTATCAGCTGCAAAAGGAACTTGATGCCTGCTAAGATTAGATTCTGCCTTATGCCGAATAATTTGTAAATGGCAGGGAGAAAGAGAAGCCTGTTTTTTAACCTGGTTCTTCTGCAGTAGATTCTGTTCTGAGCCTGAGGTTTATTGTCAACACTGGAAATGTCATATTATAAAATCAATTATTTCTTTCCCCAGGAATTTGATGGACGACCATGTATAGTTTGCCCCTGGCATAAATACAAGATTACTTTGGCCACAGGAGAAGGACTGTATCAGTCTATAAACCCTAACGATCCATCAGCAAAACCCAAGTGGTGCTCCAAAGGAATAAAGCAAAGGATTCACACAGTGACAGTGGACAATGGGAATATTTATGTGACTCTTTCTAATGAGCCTTTTAAGTGTGACTCTGATTTTTATGCCACTGGAGTCTTCAAAGTAATTCAGAGTTCTTCCTGATAAAATTTTATGGCAATGAAAAATGTTGTGTATGTTTTGAAAGTGTTTTTAGAATAACCTTGCTTCAATACCAAAGATGATTAACTTTTTCCAAAATAGGCACATTTATTATCTTTAATAATCATATAAATGAAAGGTTCAAAGCACATGTACTTAGTGTGATGTAAGGATCATCATCAGGATGTATAGAATACATTTCAGCCAATCCTCTGGATTGATTGGAACCTGAAGGTTATAGGTTTAGAATATGCATTTTAAGAAGGATGAAAATAATTTAGAATAACCAAAGGGAAGAAAGGTTAAAAAAATTAGATCTACTAAGAAAAATTTAGGGGGATAATCCCTACTTGATATAGCAGACTTTATCATGGAAAAATTTTAATGTATACAAAGTAAACAGAATAATAAACCTCCACCACCCACCTTCAACAATTACCAGCAGTCTTCCATTCTTGTTTCATTGATGCATGTATTCACCACCTCCCCTACTGATGGTTATAATTTTTTTTAGGTAAAATTTAAACACACTGAAATGCTTAAATCTTAACTGTTCAGTTTTTCCAAATATATAGCAGACCATTTACACTTAAAAAATACCTCCCAAAATGGGATCAGTTTACATGCTGAATTTAAAAACAAGAAATTTAATTTGCCTGACATCAAAACCAAGTAAACTTTGGCTCCGTTTCTCTCCAGTCAAGGCAGACAGTTTCAAAGTAAGGAAGATACAGCTGCTCCCCAGCCATAAGAGATGTGAAAGTTTCAGCGAGCCAAATTACTTTGAATGCCTATATGAAATTTTCAAATAAAGTTGTTTTTTAATTTTATTTTTATAGAATTTTGTGCATGTATGTACAACTAAGTGTTTCATGTGTGTGTTATAGAGAGAAGAGATATAGGGTGTTGTTTCTCAGAGTCTTCTGAGTTCATAGGCAGGGTTGATATTAAGTTGGTTCACCCTGCTTTTTCTATGCCAGTTATTTATGGCCAACGCTGTTCTGGTTGCATCGTGCCCACACTGTACTATAAAACCCTGGGTACTGATCATCTAAAACTCAGCAGCACATAGTAGAATATTAGAGTATGTGGGACCAGAAGGAACTAGGATGAACAGATTATTAATTCGGAGTGAGAAAAGCTGTTTGTCAAAATTGGAACTTAGTTGCAAACCACAGTAATCGTCTTAGTGACATAGGACTCAATTAAGGCTTAATATTCTAAGGGGCCCACCTGGATCCTTCCCCTTGGTTATTGTTAAAATAAGTGAATAAAGTATGTATCATTAAGGCTGTGCTTACAGAGCCCTTTGCTACATATTATTACCTTTTTTTTTCTGATGTATTGCTACATGCTACCCATATTCCAACACTTGCTATTCATTAGACTACTAATGAGCCAGGGCTGGGCTTTTTATAAATACTATTTTTGGCAGCAGCTACTCATCAGGTACAGGAAATGTACCATCTCTGAGATGGGTACATCCCAGCCTATTATATCAGGTGCTAATCCTCCAGTGACTTAACATGTGTCCAGAATTTAAAACACATGGACGAAACCAAAGTACCTCCTGCAGGCAAAACCACGACCCTGGTTTGCAGGGCCAATCACAAGCATTTTTTCTCAGGATCCAGTGGCAACAATGAGTAATATGGACTTGACTTCTGGTTCTTAATTTGTTCCTCTAGATGTGGAAATTAAAAATGTCATGTCATGTCCTGCTCTCATATACAGACCTCATCAGATTTGTAAACAATATTTTGTTTTATAAATTTACATCTATGAATTACAAGTTCTTCATAACTTTACAGATGAGTTTTAAAATAACTGATAATAGGCAGACTGAAACTATACAGCCTGTAGATAGAAAATGTATATGTCCTTTTATTATCTCTGAAAAAGATATGTAGCAGTTTAACAGGGAGGGTTTTTTCCCCTCCCAGATAAGTAATTGGAGAGATACTCTAAATGAGTCTTTAATAAAAACATAAATGTATTATAAACATGCCCATATTATAAACCATAGCATAGAGTCTAACCCACCAATTTTCTGGTTCATTAAAAAATATCCATAGTCATATATACTACATCGATTCATTTTATTTTCTCTACCATATAAATACTTGAGAATGACATTTTAGCAGTAGTCCCCCTGACCAATTTTTTTTTTCAAAGCAGAGCAGTCAGAATATGAAAACTAGTTTCCTAATTTTGTCAGATGAAATGTCATTAGATAACTCTTAAGCTCTGTTCAGTGATATTTAAGTTCAGATTTGCTCATTCATTCATTTCAGTTGATTGGTCAAACACAGAATGTAAAACCTGGATCTCATTCCTCAACTTATTAGCAGGAAGTTTGGGGCGATCTGAAATATTCTCCAGCTTCTCCGGTAATGACCTGTAAGGTTTTGCTTTGATTTCACCTTCAGGAAACAGAGGCTCAGAAAGCACAGGCTCAGAAAAGGCTTTTCTAAGATTCTCACTCTCCTGTCTGTTTTGCCATATGGATTCTTCTTCTTGGAAAATTTTCATTACCTTCTCCAGCACAGCATTAACACAGACTGTTTAATAATAATAAAAAATTTTAAGTAAGGTTTCTTTTAAAGCTACTAAACTTACAGATAAAAATCCAATAAAACATTTAACATAAAGTCATTAATCTGTATATTCTAAGAAAGAAGCACTTTGGGGACTTCCCTGGTGGTCCAGAGGTTAAGACTCTGTGCTCCCAATGCAGGGGCCCCAGGTTCCATCCCTGGTCAAGGAAGTAGATCCCGCATGCTGCAACTAAAGATCCCACAGGCTGCAACGAAGATCCTGCATGCTGCAACTAAAACCTGGCGCACCCAAATAAATAAACAAATAAATATTAAAAAAAAAAATCTAAGCACTTTCTTCCAGGTACCCCTGGCACATGATAAACATGAAGAGATTGATTCCTTATTATAAATATACCATAATCTAGAAAGAAAATTAAAACATAGTATGCTTTAATAAAGACATGCTTTATATTTTCCCCAATTCATTAGATGTTTTACATCTCTATTCTGTGATTTAATTAAATGAAACATTTTCTGAGAGATGGAATTTGTCCTCAAACATGTTAATATCTCAAAGTAGGGTTTTTGTTTTTACTTTTCCCCCCCTAGACTTTGCTTATACCAATTGTATGCAATTGGAAGGGCATAAACATTTTGGTAAGAATTTAGTAAGTTAATGGATCAGTGATTTATAAGCAAACTTGTGATCCATTTTCCCTCAAAAAATGCCATTCAGTACTTAGTGTGTCAAAACAAAGCACACAGAGAAAAATAACTTCAAAAATTGAGAATCACTAAGAGCTGTATCTGTTAAACTTATAAGTTTACTGATGAAGATGAGGATGCCAAGTATTTAAGGCAAGCAACAAGAATAATAAAATGTATAAAATATGAAAACACCTAAACTAGCTTATTTTACCAAAGAGATGCCTCCCAGGTGACATAATAGGCTATAAATGCTTAGAAGGCTTTTCTGAAGAGGGTAACAGAGAAAGGATTCAGGGCCTTGGCTTGAATAGCCTCTTTTCTCCTGACCTCCTGCCTCCTCTTTTCTTGCCTGTCTCCCACTATAGAATGGGCGGACACCAGATGCTTTTCTTCACTTCCCTGTGTATGGCAATGTGACCCTGTTCTGGCCAACTAAAAAAAATGTCTGCTGTGGAGGAAGATAGGATTTTTGGAAGAGTTCTTCCTCCTTTTATAAAAAAATACTCTGTCTTTTGCCTCTACTATCTCCTCCCTCTTGCTTTGGACACTGATATGGATGTAAGGCCTGAGCATGAGGCAACAAACCTAAGGACCAAAAACAACAAACAGGATAGCCAAAGAGAAAGACGGAAGGGCCCTGGGTTCGTGATGACATTGTAGGTCCACTGTACAAACCCGGGAACTGCCTAACTCGACTTCTAATTAAGAGGGAGATTTAAATGTCTGTATTGATTAAGGTATTCTCAGGTATTTTTTGTTACTTGTATCTGAGTATACCCAAATCTAGAGCTATAAACCTTGAGGTCCATCACTTCCAGATGCAAACAGCTTTAGCCATTTATCACAAATATGATCATTTTCTATGTACACCATGCTGTGAAAAAAGGTTGGGAAGCCCTATCCTATTTGATACGTTTCTTCTTCCCTCACTTACAACATTTTATCTGTGCCCATTCTAACCAATTCTGTCCAAGTGTCAGAAAATGAAGGGTCTTGATCAAGGTCAGCATCTCTCTCTTTGCTTTTCACCTATACTCTACCATTTTGTCTATCAATTATTCCCTGCTTCTTCAACCTCTCATTCTTGACTAGCTCCTCCCCTGCAACCTGTAACATGCCAAAGTATCTTCTATCCTAAAATTTAAAAATTAAAAATCACCCTGGCTCTGTGTCCCTCTTGACTGCTACACACACTCTTTTCTTCATCAAACCAGGGCCGACATTCATGATTTCCATTTTATTGTCTCCTCTTCACTCTTCCTGCTTATTTCTGTCTTCCTTATCCCATCACACCACTGAAATAGTTCTCAAGATGGTTAATTCCAACATCTTGACTACTAGATCTAATGGACGCTTTTCAGATCTGCCCTTTACTTGACTTTTTCTGCTTGTATGTGACACTTAACCACTCACAACTTCCTAAGTCTCTACTTCCTTGCCAGTGTTTCTCCTGATTCACTTCCTACTTTTCTAATTATTGGTCCTTTGTCTCCTTCATGGATTTCTTCTTAGCTCACCTTAAATGTAAGCTGTTCTTCACATTTCTGTCGACTTTCTACTCTTTTCACTTGGCATGGTTCCACTCACGGGGCACTAACTTCCAACATATACGTTATTTGCCTTCAAAACTGTAATTCTAGCCCTGACCTTTCCTATGTCTTGGATGCATATATGACCAATTATCAGAGGTCACCAAAATATGGTTTCTATTACCTACTTAGAAAGTTTATAGCATGACAAATCATGTAGGATGATCTCAAAAGCCTTTGAAAAATTAGAGAAATTTTGGGTTTTAATCTAGTTTGTTTTACTTTCACCATAGCTGTTTCATCCCACCCATTTTTGCAATGTATTTGCATCAATTCTGTATGAGATTCACATTTAATATACTGAGCATTTCTCAAAAATTTAAAAGACTCGCAACATTTTTTATTTGATAAATTCAGAGTTTTTGAAACTGTAAATATGTTTAAAAAGTTCTTTTACTTTCTTTTTTTTTCAAGGATGCCTTGGCTATTCTTTACCATTTGCATTTCCCTATAAATTTTAGAATAAACTAGTGAATGTACACATATACACCTGCTCAGATTTTAATTGGGACTGCGCTGAATCTATGGATTATGGGGAAAATTTAATCTTTATTATTGTGTGTTTCAATATGATCAAAAATAGTATCAAATATGTAAAAGACCTCCAACAAAAAAGCCATAAAAATTATTAAGAGAAATTAAAGAAGATCTAAGTAAATAGAGGAATAAATACACCATGTTCATAGATTGGAAAGAGAAATTCTACCAGTTATCAAGACTTATTGTAAAGCTCCTGTAAATAATACAGTGTTGGGCTTCCCTGGTGGCGCAGTTGTTGAGAGTCCGCCTGCCGATGCAGGGGACACGGGTTCG
>NW_006775845.1:107064-110532 GCF_000442215.2 Lipotes vexillifer
GGTTCGTGCCCCGGTCCGGGAAGATCCCACATGCCGCGGAGCGGCTGGGCCCGTGAGCCATGGCCGCTGAGCCTGCGCGTCCGGAGCCTGTGCTCCGCAACGGGAGAGGCCACAACAGTGAGAGGCCCGCGTACTGCAAAAAAATAAATAAATAAATAAATAATACAGTGTTGAATTGGTGCAAGAAGACAAACAGATCAACTGACTAGAACAGAGAGAATATAAACAGACCTACATATCTAAGGACATTTGATTTATTAAAAAAGAGGTGTTCTGGGGCAATAGGAAAAGGGTTTTTTCCTCCCCAATAAATTGAGTTGGATCAACTGGATACCAATGGAGGAAAAATTTTACCCTTACCTCATACCAATTCCAGATGTAATCTAAAAGTGAAAGGCAAAATAACAAAGCTCCCAGAATATATCAGAGGGAGTAGTTTCAGGACCTAGGATGTATGTCAAGATTCCCTAATTAAGATATAAAAAGCACTTAACATAAAGATTAATAAATTGGACTACATTAAAATTAAGAACTTCTGTTTTAAAAGACACTGCTGAAAGTGAAAGGCTAGTCACAAAATAAATCTGCCCATATTCAGCCAAAAAAGGGCTTGTTCTCGTAATATAGTTAAAAGTACAATTTGATAATAAAACAATGGACAACACCAAGTAGGAAAATGAGAAGAGACTAACAGAAATTAACAAAAGAGGATATCCAAATGTCCAATTAATGTATAAAAGTATTTAATCTCATTAATCAAGAAAATGCAGATTAAAACCACAATGTGATAGTACTACATACCCACAAGAACGGCTATACTGGAAAAGATTGACAATACCAAGGGTCAGTGATGATACAGAGCAACTAGGATTAAAATCTGCCAGGATGAATTGTTAAAACCATTTTGGAAAACTTTGGCAATATCTACTAGAGATGAACATATGCAAATTCTACAGTCCAGCACTTTCACCAAAACATATGTACAAGAATATTCATAGCAATCTTATTCACAATAGCCAAAGTTGTAAATAATCTAAATATTCAAAAATAGAATGGATAAATGGCTATATATTCAACCAATGGAATACTACACAGCAATGGCAATCAACAAACTACTGTTACAGGCAACAAATCTCACAACGATAATGTTAAGCAAAACAAGACAAATACAAAAGAACATATAGTATATGATTTCATTTATATACAACTGAAAACTGACTATGGTATTAGAAGTCAAAATAGTGGTTGCCTTTACTGGAGAGGTTAGTGGGGCTTCCCTGGTGGTGCAGTGGTTGAAAATCCGCCTGCCAATGCAGGGGACATGGGTTTGAGCCCTGGTCCAGGAAGATCCCACATGCCATGGAGCTACTAAGCCCATGCGCCACAACTACTGAGCCTGTGCTCTAGAGCCCGTGAGCACAACTACTGAGCCTGTGTGCTGCAACTACTAAAGCCCACGTGCCTAGAGCCCGTGCTCCGCAACAAGAGAAGCCACCACAATGAGAAGCCTGCACACCACAACGAAGAGTAGCCCCTGCTCACTGCAACTAGGGAAAGCCTGCACGCAGCAACAAAGATCCAACACAACCAAAAATAAATAAATAAAATTAATTAATTAAAAAAAAAAAGGAGGTTAGTGCTTGTGAGGGGGGCAAGAAAGAGTCTTCTAACATGATGGTATAATGTTTTGTTTCTTGACCTGTGTGATACATAGATTAATAAATTTTCTGATAATTCATCAAGGTGTGTACTTTTCTCTTTGTATGTTGTACATTTTTAAAAAATTAAAGATAAGTATAAATGGCAGTGGATTAAAACAAAATAACCCTTATAATTTATAAAATTCTTTATATTTTTGGCATGCTTTTTAATGAACACTTTTGGAATTCAAAAGACAGAATACTGAACTTTAACCAACCATGGCACAATGGCTGAAACAAAACCACTGTAGCTAAATGAAAGCAAAACCAAAATGTTTTGAGCAAATAGTAATACATTTTATAAAAATAAAATAATTTTAGTTATCTAAGCAACTTAGTTTTTGGTGGATTGACTTGGCTCCTTAGAAATGTAATTTTTTAATGTAAAATTATTCTGTGTAACAAGAGAATTTAAATACCTTGGTTTATGAATGGACTATACAGTATATCTTTACATAAAATAAGTATATTTATTTCTAGATTCTAATAATTTTCTTAACTTACCAAATAAATGAGTGCTGCATATGAAGCATACATTATGCTAGTTAAAGCAGTCTTTGCTGGGAAAGAAATGATTTCAAACAAAGATCCCTTTCTGACCTGAAAAAATGAAAGAGTTTTCTTATTAAAACAAAAAATTTTCAACGTTACAATGTTAAATTTTACAATGTTATTGTAAAATGAGAATTCAAATATTTATAAAGTCATCTACTTTAGATCTGAGTTTTCTCACATCCTGAAAATCTATTGTTTTCCTCCTTTACAAAAAGATACTTTCTTTTGCTAATTTAAATCTATGACAAATCTATAAAAAATCTTGCATTTCCAAAATCTGAATTACTTTAACTTTCTTACATTTACCAAGTGTGCTCACTAGGGGGTGCCGCTGTGCCTGTTAGAAAAACAGTCTTTGTCCAAATTAATGTAGTCATCCTTTACTCAATTCTTCACCTCTTTAATTAAGCAAACAGCAATCAAAATACCGAGCGTTTCCTGGAGATTAATGACCTGCTTGGAAATGTTAATCATGAGAATGCTGAAGGCCAGGCATTAACCTTAGATGATCATTACGCTTCAAGAAATACTCTGTGCTCATATTCAGCACGCTTTTTGAAATGTAGACGTTTACACCAATAAAGAATTTGTCTCTCAGATGTTTCTACCTTCTAGAAGGTGTCCCTGCCTCAACATAACAGTATAATATATTCAGTTTAAGGGACTAGTATAATATATTCAGATTAAGGGACCTATACTCTCTTATAGGCTACCTCTGTTGCCTTGAGCTATAAGGATATGAAATGATGACATTAAGAAAAACATTCCCTTCCCATTCAGCAGTGAAGTGGCAGTTAGCCATGCTCCTCTGAAGTAAGAGCCAAGCCACTCAGAGGCTTCAATAACTCCCAAAAGGTACAGGCTGTATCCTAAAATCATGTAAATGCATAGTAAAAATGCACACAAATTAGAAAGAAGAGTATGTATGTGTTCATTAAAAAGTTATTTATAACATTGAAAAACTGAAACAGTGATAGCAGAATGGCTCGGTAAATTATGCTATATCCACCCAACGGTATATTGCAGCCTTTTAAAAGGTGTTTCTGAAGAACATGTGATAATATTTTATTGAACAGACATTTATATGGCACTGTGTACCAGGTCCTGTTCGAAGTGCTTGTTGTACTAAGTTTTTGCTTACTGCTCTCACTACTGATGAAGAACAAAACTGCCCATCACAATTTTCTTCTCTCAAGTGATTTATGGAATGCCG
>NW_006775845.1:110666-124412 GCF_000442215.2 Lipotes vexillifer
CGAATTTTTTTTTTTTCAAGTGATTTATGGAATGCCGAAGCCAAGAATACTACCTAGCCTAGTAGCTAAGAGATGGTGGGGTAAGGAGGGAGGGGGAAGGGGAGTTTCCCTTTTTACTCCCTACCTTTCAGGCCATACCAACTCCTACACATAGGTATAGGTGGGGGCAGTTTTAGCCCACTCTCTCCATAAGTCAGTCTGGAAAATTTCCCAGAAGTTCCTGGCTTCTGGAAAGAGTTTCCATGAAATGAAGCAGCTGCTGCTCTCTCCCTCTTGCTGAAAGAATCAAAATGATAGCCTGACAGTGAATCCCACTATTGGGCTATAAGGAGACAAACATGTAAGTAGGGAGCAGAGGTCAGGAAGGAAATCAGATATACTCCAACAGAATGCCTCCTAGTAGAGTAAAAGATTCATGAGTTTGTGAATATATGAATGTTTAAGTGGAAGGTCCATAGTCAATAATTGGTAGGCCATATACAATGAAAATAAAAGTGGTGTCTGCATGCAGGGAAAATTACTCTGTTTCTGTTTCAGTGCATCTTTCTTTTCCAGATTTTTGTCCTTCACCTAAAAGTAATTTAAATTGATGAGTTTCAAAATAAATATGTATTTTATATATGTTATGCTTCTCAACGATGAATCTGTATGTTGCCTAAGGGTCACTTTTTCACCATTTTAATGCTTTTAATAAATACTTGCTATTCCTGTAATAAATCAGCCCTGTAGAAAATATATTTCCTCCAAAATTTATGTGGCTACTGGCTAAGTAGCCATTTTTCCATTGTATGACTCACTTGCAATACATGTTTTTCATATTATAAACCACACTGATTCATTTTGGTTTGCTATGAGCGGGAACAGTGTATGGTAAAAACTGAGATAAACAGGAGAAATCTGGAAAATGGAAGGCTTTGTCTAGATTGTCTTGGCCTATTTCAAAAATTTTTATCTTAACCTCATAATTAACATGAATTTTATTTGCATTTTAAGTTAAAAGTATCTTGATATCATTATACCCATATATTTCTTTTTTGAATTTGGAAATATTAACATATAAGATACATGGATATTTCAATCTTTAACTAAATTTCTCCCACATTATTTCATGTTCCACTTCTCCCACATAATTCTGACTGCCTTGTCTCATAAAAGAAATATCTATATTCATCTTATTTTCACTAATAATGAGATAAATCACGAAAAAGAAAACTATAAGCTGTTTAGAAAATAGAGACCCACTTACAGATAACCTGCAGGTTGGAGAATTACCAGGTCCAACTTAATTTATGTTGTCCAAAACCATCTTGATGAGAGATATCAAGGGAGTTATAGGGGAAAAAACTCTTAACAGTGATTCACAAATAAGTGTTGGAAGAAGCACTGCCTGCTTTTATAGGTTCAGAAAATAGTGTTTCCTACAGGTTTGGGAAAGCTACACGATCATGTCTTTGCTTAGCAACCCGCAATACTTGCGAAGACAGGAAATACTCCTAGCAGTCCACAGAAAAGAAAGCTATCTGACTTTATTTATCCCAGTATTAACATCCTGTGGAGCACTGCTGTCGAATGAGCTCTTAATCAGGTGGTCCTATAAAAGCTCAGACGTCCCAACCTCTTGGCCAACCTGCAAAAGTATGTCTTCAAGATTCCAAGACTTCTACTTTCTAGGAATTGTCCTTTTTTCCCAGGTCTTGAATTATACCACCCAAGATAGCCTCATGGCAAGCCCATCAAGGAGCTACAGAAGTTCCTGATATTTGTGAGGTTTTCCAGTTTAAACCTCAAACTGGAGTCTACCTTGGAGGGTGGGGGTGAGGAAGAAACTTTACTTAGATAAGCCTCTGACCTTCATCCTGAAAAAGGGAGCACAAGTTCACTGGGATCCACTTACGGCACACGCACTTTTGAGGCTAAGAGTTCTCTTTACTTTGCCCATCTCTTGCCTATGCCACTCCACAGAGTCTGTACAAAGTAGGAACAGACATCTCTAATGCCACTATAAGGAAGATTCTATCACAGAAAGAGCTCCTGGTCCTGTGGCCCTGCGTTGGGCTGCCAAAGTCAACGACTATGTCTGGGAGCTGACGTGTCTTGGCTGAAGTCAGCATTCAAACCAATTATCTAGGTCACTGAAGCCTAAGCTGCAAGCTTCACTCAGCCAGGCAGCTTACAAGGCTAAGCAGATGCAGCATTCTGTAAGTGCTGCTGCTGGGGATATTAAAAACCACCAGGAACTTCTCAGTTTTCCGTTTCTAAGGCCCCTTGTAGAAGATGCAGGGATACTACTATAATCTCAGCCCTGCAGAACGGGGAAAGGTTTGAGGAGCAACCTGACTCAGCATCCATACAGCCAGGTGCAAAGAAAGCCTCTTTTAACAAGATGGCCAGTTGGACAGCCCTGACCCCAACTCTCTGTGCTCATGTCACAAGCCACTGGAATCTCTTCAGGTCACTTATATTTGTTGGGTCTTTGGGTCGTTCATATTTGGCACAATATCATTAAATATGCTAAGATACACAGTACATGCTCTACAGCTGAGCATGCAACCAAAAGGCCTGGATAGATTGTTAAGAGAGCTCCTGTGACAGCGTCTATACTCTAATTATCTTGACGAGACCATCACTATATGCTTCATCTCAGACCACACCAAAAAGCTGAAACACTACCTAGTTACAGGCAGTGTCTTAATGACAATGCTCCTCTATTTTGAGTTCTTGAGGGAAGTAATCTGCCTGACCGGCATTCCAAGCTACATGATAGCCAGCAGAGTTTTGGTAGAACCATTTAAGGTAGAAATGCATCTTTCCATCATTCATCATCCTCAGATCAGTGATGAGACAGAGCACATGAAGAGGATCTTTAAAACTTAGCTTCTGATAGGTTAACTAGGCCGCTTACCTTTCTAAAGTGATGCCCTCCATGCATCCACAAAGCATATCCCCTGGCATAGTAATTCCATATTTCACTCCTTGTATTTCTACACGCCACAAAGTTCCATCTTGACACAGGCAGCCTGACAATTCTTTTTTTTTTTTTTTCAATTTTTCAATTTTATTTATTTTTGGCTGTGCTGGGTCTTTGTTGCTGTGCGCGGGCTTTCTCTAGTTGCAGTGAGCGGGGGCTACTCTTCTTTGCAGTGCGCAGGCTTCTCATCACGGTGGCTTCTCTTGTTGAAGAGCACAGACTCTAGGCACGCAGGCTTCAGTAGTTGTGGCACGCAGGCTCAGTAGTTGTGGTGCACAGGCTTAGTTGCTCTGCGGCATGTGGGATCTTCCTGGACCAGGGATTGAACCCGTGTCCCCTGCATTGGCAGGCGGATTCTCAACCACTGCACCACCAGGGAAGCCCCAGCCTGACAATTCTTGAAGTAATTCATCTGGAATCTACTCCAGGTAAGCTGAACTCTATGCTGTGCCACTTACCTCTCAGCACACTCTGGCACCATGGATACATTCCATTCACAGACCAATTCACTGACCTCCACCACACCTCATATATTACTCTGTTGTTCTTTTTTTTTTTTTTTTTTTTTTTTTTTTTTTTTGCGGTACGCAGGCCTCTCACTGATGTGGCCTCTCCCGTTGCGGAGCTCCAGACGCGCAGGCCCAGCGGCCATGGCTCACGGGCCTATCCGCTCCGCGGCATGTGGGATCCTCCCGGACCCGGGCACAAACCCGCGTCCCCCACATCAGCAGGCGGACTCTCAACCACTGCGCCACCAGGGAAGCCCACTCTGTTGTTCTTTTAATTCTCCAGGCCATTATCTTCACTATTCATACTTCTGTATCTTTCCTCACTGAGACTTTCACATTTGAGCTATTTTGTTTTCTTCCTTGCTACAACTTAGGTTCCTTTCAGTGGCAATCCTGAATCTCCACCTAGCTAATACATATTACCCAAGAAAAGCTTCTTCCTCACTCCTAACCCTCAAGGACCCCAGAAGCTCTGACTTGGGACTGTTCCCACTTATCACACTTCAGCCACATGGAACGACTTACATTTCCTACATAAGTCACGCTCTCTCTTGCCTCAGCTTCGTAATATACACTGTTCGCTTCCTTGAATGATTCTCCTACTTCTTCACTGGGCTAATTTCCCTTCCTTCAAGCCTCAGATCCAGTATCATCTTCTAGAAAGCCTACACTGATTATTCTTAGGAATTATATGCTCCTTGTTGATGCTTCCATAGTACACTTTGCACACTTTAATCACACACTCAGTACACTCTACTGACATTGCTTACTTGCCTATCATCCCTAGAGTCCATGGGACATCTATGAATCCCTAGTACCTAAACTCTTGATTTTTTTTTTTTTTTTTTTTTTTTTTTTTGCGGTACGCGGGCCTCTCACTGTTGCGGCCTCTCCCGTTGCGGCCATGGCTCACAGGCCCAGCCGCTCCGCGGCATGTGGGATCTTCTCAGACCGGGGCACGAACCCGTGTCCCCTGCATAGGCAGGTAGACCATCAACCACTGCGCCACCAGGGAAGCCCTAAACTCTTGATTTTATATGTCAGGTTTTCAATAAAAATAATGTTTACCAAGTGAATGAAAAAGTAGAATTACACCTCATTTACTTCCAAGAAGAAATTTAACCATCTTATAACTTGTAAAAGATATTAAGAAGTAAAGCTGAAGGACATCTAGTTCCAGTAACGTGGCAGACTGAGCTAGTGGGGAACGTCTCACACAAAAAAATCTAGAAATTCTATATAAAACCAAACTCCAAAAATTTAATACAAGACTGAGTTCACAAAAAGTGGAAGGAAGGAAGGAAGGAAAGAAAGAAGGAAGGGAGGGAGGGAGGGAGGGGAGAGGAAGGAAGGAAGAAGTCCTCCTATGCCAGGAAAGAAGAGGGAACTAAAAGCCAAGCAGTAAGTGTGTGAAATTATGTCCCAGGAACTCTGGGCTTGCTACTGGATCCTGAAATAATGGCTGCGGGCTTGAGTTTTAATAAAGATCCTGGAGATGAGACTTGGATGCACATGAGGTGAGGATCAGGCCTTTGCAGAGCTGCAATCTCAGTGAAAGGGGGAATAGAAAAACGGCACCCACCAGTCCAAAAAGAAGGTGAGGAAGCTGCTCTCCACCAGGGACTGATATCTCCAGAGCACAAGCAAAATCCTCTAGAGGAACAGTTCAACTACCAAGGCCAGAAGGTATTTCTATTTTTTAAAAATCCTTATTGGAGAAAAACTTTAAAACAAAACAAAAACAAAGAAATAATGAGGAGACACAATATAGATCACAATAGTCAGAAAGATTAGCATCCCCCCAAAATCTCAAAGAATAATATTTTAAAAGACCATAAATAAGTATTTTTAAAATAGATTTTTAAAAAGAAATAAACCTATAAAAGGACACTTTGAAAGAAGTGGAAATTTGGGGGAAAACACCAAATAGAATTTCTAGAGATAATATAATGTTTGAAATTTAAAATACATTTAATAAGTAAAAGAGCATATTAGATACAGCTGGAGAGAGCTGGTTAACTGGAAGACAGATCAGAGGAAGTTATTCAGGATGTATCAAAAAGGGATAAAGAAAAGCAAAATATGAAGAAGGTAAGTGGACATAAAGAATAAAATGAGAAGGTCCAAAGTATGTTTAGTAGGCATTCCAGCAGATGAGATTAGATAAAATGAGAAACAGGCAATACTTGAAGAAATAATGGCTAAGAATTTTCCAGAATTGAAATTATCCTCAAATTCAAAAATCGCAAAGGCTCCCAAGAATATGTACCCATTCCAAAAAGCATTTTGATAACAGCTAATAAAACTGAAGATGTGGTGCTTCCCTGGTGGTGCAGTGGTTGAGAGTCCACCTGCCGATGCAGGGGACATGGGTTCATGCCCTGGTCTGGGAAGATCCCACATGCCGCGGAGCGGCTGGGCCCGTGAGCCATGGCCGCTGAGCCTGCACGTCCGGAGCCTGTGCTCCGCAACGGGAGAGGCCACAACAGTGAAGAGGCCCACGTACCGCAAAAAAAAAAAAAAAAAAAAAAAAGATGTGTATCCATCATGACCCAGCAATCCCCCTTGTAATATATACCTGGAGAAATGTCTCATACATATGGACGAGGAGTCATTTAGAAGAGTGTTCAGTGAAGCACTGTTTGTAATACAAAAATTTTGGAAACTAAATTGTCCATCTGTTCAGTAACAGATAAACTGTGGATTATTTTTTCTTATAATGGAATACCAAAAAGAAGTTAAAGTAATAAACCATAAAACCATAGGTATATATATCAAAAATGTTGAGTGAAAAAGGAAGTTTCAGAAGGGTAAGTACAGTATCATATCATTTATATAAATTTTAAATATGCATAGGATAATAGATGTATACAAATGTAGTTAAAATATAAAATATGCATGAAAATGCTTACATCAACTTCAGGATAATTACCTTTGGTAGAAAAAAAAAGGAAGGGATCAGAGCATGGTTAATTATATTTCTTTTTATAAAACAGATATCTAAAGGCAATATGGCAAAATATTACTACCAGTTTAAATTTGGGTGGGACTTCTAATAAACTATTTTTTATATATTTTGAAATACTTTATTGATAAGAATTTTAAAAATTAAAGCTAGCTCCTAAGACAATTAGAACAAGAGCAAAGGAGAAGATATTTCATAGATGTTGATTCTGTATTGATGTCAAAAGAGACAGTATATGGACCCTGGACAAATCACTTAGTCCCTCAACCTGGTTGCTTCATCTCATTTCCTGGAATAAGTTATCACAAATGAGCTCTAACTTCACCTGTGGAAACTCACTGTCAGGCAAGGCAAAAGGTAAGCACATTGTGTTTTTTAGTTCTCATTATTGGATAGAAGGAAACAGATTCCACTGGAAAGGGAGATTATTTTCCTGCCACTGAACTTTCATGAGTATTGTGAGACAATTCTCCATAGATATCTCTCATTCCTGTACAGCAGCAGTCCCCAACATTTTTGGCACCAGGGACTGGTTTCGTGGAAGACAATTTTTCCATGGACCAGGGGTGGGTGCCAATGGTTTTGGGATGATTCAAGTGCATTACATTTATTGTGCACTTTATTTCTATTATTATTACATTGTAATATAGAGTGAAATAATTATACAACTCACCACAATGCAGAATCAGTGGGAGCCCTGAGCTTGTTTTCACTTGCCACTCACTGATAGGGTTTTTGTTTGTTTGTTTAATTTATTTATTTTATTTTTGGCTGCTCTGGGTCTTCATTGCTGCACTCGGGCTTTCTCTAGTTGTGGTGAGCAGGGGCTACTCTTCATTGCAGTGTGCAGGCTTCTCACTGTGGTGGCTTTTCTTGTTGTGGAGCACAGGCTCTAGGTGCGCAGGCTTCCGTAGTTGTGGCTCGCGGACTTAGTTGCTCCGCGGCATGTGGGATCTTCCTGGACCAGGGCTCGAACCTGTGTCCCTGCATTGGCAGGCAGATTCTTAACCACTGTGCCACCAGGGAAGCCCCACTGATAGGGTTTTGATATGAGTCTACAAGCAACTGATTTATTATGGTCTCTGTCAAACCTCTCTGCTAATGATAATCTGTTATTTGCAGCCACTCCCCAGCACTGGCATCACCTCCTCAGCTCCACCTCAGATCATCAGGCATTAGATTCTCATAAGGAGCACGCAACTTAAATCCCTCGCATGCGCAGTCCACAGTAGGGTTCACGCTCCTACGAGAACCTAATGCCGCCACTGATCTGACAGGAGGCAGAGCTCAGGTTGTAATGCGAGCAATGGGGAGCGGCTGTAAATATAGATGAGGCTTCACTTGCTCACCCACTGCTCACCTCCTGCTGTGCAGCCCGGTTCCCAACTGGGTTGGGGACCCCCAGCTGTGCAGATTGGGCCTTCTGATATGGTTGAATAGCAAACTGCTTTGTAAGCTACAGAAAGTATATTCCTTTGGAGAGATATAGAGATGTACTTCCCAAGATATGTCACAGGGCACTAAAGATAAAACCTTCTCCTTACCCTCCAGAAACATCTGTTTCTCCCTCTCTCTCTCTCTCTCTATCTCTCTCTCCCCCTCTCCCTCCCCCCCCCCCCCCCCCCCCCCCCCCACTTCTCTCTCGGATGCTGGGCAGATGTGCCAGGATCCCTATAAAAAGATGAGTCTCCTGATTTCAAGGTTCCTCTCCTGCAGTGCAACTTACTACATGCACAGTTAACATCTGGCTGTCACCACATTGCCCTGTGGGAACTGACACAAGATACTGCTCTGGCTGCTGCTTTTGCTTGTCTCTTCTGTCAGTGTGTGTGCCTATGTATTTCTATAACTGTGGCAAACTAACTTGTTAGCTCATGAATAGTGTAAAATCTCAGCTCCTTCACAGTTTTAACTTAGCAAAGAGGAGAAAAAAGAAAGACTCTGAATAACAATAATGGACAGTGTCTTTAAACATAATTTCATAATAAATACAGAAATATTCTTCAAAGGACACTTCTTACATCAACTCTCTATGAAAACTATGGGTCTAACAATGCAAGGAAAGAAACAGCAAGGCAAAACATTAGATTCAGAAAGACATTTCATTGGGAATTTAAAATAATACAGTTCAGCTATGTTTCTTTTTGATGATCTAAAGATACAGGAATAAGCCTTAATAGTGCTCAGAAATCCAATGGTTAACAAACAGAAACCATTTTTTACTTTCTCAAACATCAGGTATTATAAAGGTGCCTTTTATAAATGTTGTCTCAGGCAATTCATAATTGAAATATCTGATGATTTCTGGAAATGACAAAATCTTTGATTAAAAAGAGATTCCTATATATTGAATGAATATTTCATTTATTTTAGCGACACATCATCTATTTTCTCATATTCTTAAAACAACACAGATTTTTGTTTGAGGATTCATCCTTTCCCCATTCTTAAGTCATGTTGTCTGGATGGGGCTCCAACCCCTACTCTAGAAATGAGCAGGTAATCAAGTCCTAGGCCAATCAATGCACCCCCATTTCCCTGGTTTAGAGGTAAGCCATTCTCTAAGAGGGAACCTCAGGACTTGGCCAGGAATGCTGGGTCAAGGGCTCATTCTTTTCTGCTGTAATTGAACCTGGAAGGATGTAGCCTGGGAACAATTGCAAATCATCTTGTGACCACGAGGGGAAAGTCAGTCTATGAATGGAGTCAACACAGAGATAGCAGAGCCAAGAGATCAGTAAAAGAGAGAAACAGGATCCTGAAGGTATCATTTGAGTACCTATATCCAGCTATGCCTGAAACCTTCTCAACTCTGGATTGTTCGAGTCCAAGAACTAATACATCTACTTTCTGGCTTAACTCTCCCTTCAACAAAGGGATGCTTTGAATAATGCCCAGATTGAAAAACCCCGAGTTCTGTGCCATAAAGTTCAGAAAAAAAGAAACTGGCCCTGAAAAACTTTGACAAAATATAATAGGATCTCAATAAAACAACATAGAACACATATTTGAAATAGACCTGGACACTGACAGGTCTATCGAAATGAGTTTATAGCTAAATATACTCAATATGTTATGTCAAAGATTATCTTGGAAACATAACAAGGTTATGGGGAGAAGGACACAAAGCACAATCATTTTTAAGGCTTGTTGTAGAATTTCTTTCAGATCTGACATAGGTGGTAATTTGCATGCTTATATTTAGGTTGAACCATTTGAAATTGATAGTTTCATTTAGTTCAATCAAATAACAAGGGAGAAAAAAGTCTGCATTACTTCCTTTTTCACATTTATTTAAACGAGAGAATATACTATACTGAAAAAAGGCCCATCGATTTATTTCTCTTATCCAACTATTCTTGTTTTACATGTAGGACAACCAAATGTGCTACATTTTCATTTTCCAAATTTTACAATTTCAAAATACTTCCTAAAAAAAGATCCACAGCCTGTGCAAATGCAATATTTCCTTACTTGCATGTTATATAGGGGTTGCTTTGGTGCATTAACTTCCTTGAGCAGACGATGAGATATGTCCCTTAACTCTAAAAGTCTGCAAGCAAGCTGAGGCTGCAGAAGTTTGGCAACTGATTTGGAGGATCTGGATATGCTGTTTCATCCTCGAATTAATGTTCCTTGGTTGATCTTGGCTAAAGGAACAGCCATTCTGATTTTGGATGTTTTTTGCACGGGTTCTCTTTTCTGGAAAATAAGCCTTTGAAAAGTGACTGATGTGTGATTCTCCAGTGCAGTATTTATTTATTAAAAATCTTTTTATTTGAAATATAGTTGATGTACAGTATTGTTAGTCTCAGGTATACAATATAATTTGACATTTGCAAACAGTACGAAATGAATATTACAAGTCTAGTAATCATCTGTCTCCATACAAAGTAATTACAATATTATTGATCATCTTCCTTATGCTGTGTATTGCATCCCCATTACTTATTACAGAACTGGAGATTTGCACCTCTTAATCCCCTTCACCTGTTTCACTCACACTGCTCCCTCCCTCCATCCCCCCTCACCCTACCAGCAATCACCCATTTGCTTCCAGAGCATTTTAAAAATCTACTTCAGGCAGAGACAAGTACCACATAACTGTACTCTGTGCCTGATACTAAGTATCCAATAATTATCTCCCACCCTCCTTACAACTCACTGGCCCCACCCCAGGTATTTAAATATTTATATGAATATATGATTTTTTCCTTAGGATAAATATCCAGAATTAAGTTAGTAGCCTAAAAATATAAATTTTTCATTTTTCTCTCTGGATTTATCTGTTTTTTGCATTGATTTTTTTTTAAAAGAGCTCTTTCAAAAGTAAGCAATCTTTTAAAAAAATATTTATTTATTTGGTTGCACTGGATCTTAGTTGTGCAGGTGGGCTCTTTAGTTGTGGCACATGGGCTCCTTAGTTGTGGCTCACAGGCTCCTTAGTTGCAGCTCTCTGGCTCCTCAGTTGTGGCACATGGGCTCCTTAGTTGTGGCATGTGAACTCTTAGTTGCAGCATGAATGTGGGATCTAGTTCCCTGACCAGGGATCAAACCCTGGCCCCCTGCATTGGGAGCTCAGAGTCTTAACCACTGCACCACCAGGGAAGTCCCCAAAGTAAACAATTCGTATTCAAATATCATTCAGTGTTTGAATTTTTCAAATAATAATTCTTATTCAAAACTGTTACAGATAGTTTCCCAGCTTACTTTAAAATTTTTAAATGATAAAATATAGCATATATACATAATACATACTGTACAATTTACTTAAAAAATTTTTATTAGTTAAGGTGCATATCAAAGGAATGATTTTAAGGATCCCAGACTCTTGCATCTTCCCATACATAGAAAAGTGCTAAATTCATTAACTTGAGACATCTGGGTTTTTTTTAATTGAATGAAAAGTTCTTTAAATTCGACAGTGCTTTACAGTTTTCAAAAGTTTAACATACATGATTTCATATAATCCCATAATAACCCCTTTTTTCCAATCCCCTAACCTTATGTTGCCCCTGCTTCCCTCTCCCCACTGGTAACCACTAGGTCGTTCTCTATATCTGTGAGTCTGCTTCTTTTTTGTTTTATTCACTAGTTTGTTGTATTTTTTAGATTCCACATATAAGTGATAACATACAGTATTTGTCTTTCTCTGTATGACTTATTACATTTTAATGCCCTCCAAGTCCACCGATTTTGCTGCAAATTGCAAAATTTCATTCTTTTTTATGGCTAATATTCCATTGTATATATATACCACATCTTCTTTATCCATTCATCTGTTGATGGACACTTAGGTTGCTTCCATATCTTGGCAATTGTAAATAATGTTGCTATGAACATTGGGGTGCATGTATCTTTTCAAATGAGTGTTTTTGATTTTTTGGATATATACCCAGGAGTCTGATTGCTGGGTCATATGATAGTTCTATTTTTAGTTTCTTTTGAGAAATCTCCATACTGTTTTCCACAGTGGCTACACCAATTTACATTCCCAACCACAGTGTAGGAGGGTTCCTTTTTCTCCACATCCTCACTAACATTTATTTGTGTTCTTTTTGATGATAGCCATTCTGACAGGTGTGAGGTGATATCTCATTGTGGTTTTGATTTGCATTTCCCTGATGATTAGCAACGTTGAGCATCTTTTCATGTGCCTGTTGGCAATCTGCACTTCCTTTTTAGGAAAATGTCTGTTCAGTTCTTCTGCCAATTTTTTAAGCAGGTTGTTGGATCTTTAAATGTTGAGTTGTATGAGCTGTCTATATATGTTGGACATTACCCCTTACCAGTCATATCATTTGCAAATATCTTCTCCCATTCAGTAGGTTGTCTTTTTGTTTAGTCAATAGTTTCCTTTGCTGTGCAAAAGATTTTAAGTTTAATTAGGTCCCATTTGTTTATTTTTGCTTTTTAGGAGATGGATCAAAAAAAAATATTGCTGCTATTTATGTCAAAGAGTGTTCTGCCTATGTTTTCCTCCCGGAGTTTTACAGTATCCAGTCTTACATTTAGGTCTTTAATCCATTCTGAGTTTATTTTTGTATGTGGTGCTAGAGAACATTCTAATTTAATTCTTTTACAAGTAGCTGTCCAGTTTTCCCAGCACAGCTTATTGAAGAGACTGTCTTTTCTCCATTGTATATTCTTGCCTCCTTTGTCACAGATTAATTAACCATAAGTGTGTGGGTTTATTTCTGGGCTCTCTATTCCATTCCATTGATCAATGTGTCTGTTTTTGTGCCAGTACCAAACTGTTTTGATTAGTATAGCTTTGTAGTATAATCTGAAGTCCAGGAGCCTGATTCCTCCAGTCTGTTCTTCTTTCTCAAGATTGCTTTGGCTATTTGGGGTCTTCTGTGTTTCCATATAAATTTTAAAATTATTTGTTCTAGTTCTGTGAAAAATGCCATTGATATTTTGATATGCATTGCACTGAATCTGTAGATTGCCTTGGGTGGTATGGTCATTTTAACAATACTAATTCTTCCAATCCAAGAATATGGTATATCTATCCATCTGTTTGTGTGTCTTCAATTTCTTTCAGTAGTGTCTTATAGTTTTCCAAGTACAGGTCTTTTACCTCCACAGGTAGGTTTATTCCTAGGTATTTTATTCTTTGTGATGCAATGGTAAATGGGATTGTTTCCTTAACTTCTCTCTGATAGTCTGTTGTCAGTGTATAGAAATGCAACAGATTTTTAAATATTACTTTTGTATCCTGCAACTTTACCAAATTCATTGATGAGCTCTAGTAGTTTTCTGGTGCCGTCTTTAGGATTTTCTATGTATAGTATCATGTCATCTGCAAACAGTGACAGTTTTAGTTCTTCCTTTCCAATTTGGATTCCTTTGATTTTTTTTCCTTCTCTGGTATCTGTGGCTAGGACTTCCAAAACTACATTGAATAAAAGTGGTGAGGGTGGACAGCCTTGTATATAAAATATAGCATATATACATAATCATAATGTACAATTTACTTTAAATTTTTTAATGTTAAAATATAACATATATACACACTGCATTGTACCGTTTAAAGAAAAATGAAACAAAAACCCTATATACTAATCCACAAGCTTACAAAACTTGTAGTTCTGAAAACTTCAAATCGTCTATGAGCATTCTGACAGGAAAAAATTCTGACATTTCTAAAACACAGGACCTGTAGTTCTTTCTCTGTTCTAGCAGAAAGTGAACCACAGGTTAGACTGCATTCCAGGCAACAGACAAGTATAATTTCCATTATTCATTTAAGTAATTTTATGAGCTATTCTGGCTTTTCAGTACATAACTTGGGGGAAAGA
>NW_006775845.1:124484-167374 GCF_000442215.2 Lipotes vexillifer
AAAGAGTTGGTTAATAACACAAAGAAGCAACTTTGACTCTCATTTAATTATTGAGTACAAATATATAAGTGCAAAACATATTTTGGATTTTTTGGTCTACAATAAGCATCATATATTTGGTTAAGAGCTAACATGCTGTATATTTATTTTAAATGCCTCAACTTTTATCCTGAAGTCATAATTTTATTAGTGCTGTTTTTGTCATCAAAGTTCAGTACTTCTCTTACTCTTCAGCATTTGTCAGTGGAGATAACCAAAAGCTGTTCTAGCCTGTCAATGTAGATGTATTTCTGCAACACCTGGTGTCCTACCGTGGCTTAATCTATTAACTTTAGCAAAAAAGGCCCATTAGCCCACCTGTGGTCTCAACCCTCCTCGTCAGTAGAACAGTAGAGGATGGACTAAGTTGTGGGCTGCTACAGTTGCTATAATTTCAAGCCACTTTAGAGCACAGCAATCCGTACAAGCAGTTACATGGTAGGTAGAACAAGTGAAAAGAACACACAGGTGCAATCACTTGATATTATCTAAGCTGGTTGCATGCACACCTTGAAGAGAAACCACATTGTCTGCAGTGTCCAAAGTTCCTGCACATACAGATTCAATTTCTCTTGTGACGTTATGCTTTGCTGCACTGACTCTTCCTCCTAACTCCTCCTCAAGGTGGAGCAGCTGGAATAAGTTTGGTTTTACCTCTGATTACAATTTACAGTTGTCCCTAGGCATCCCATGTGGATTAGTTAGTTCCAGAACCCCTCAAGATACCAAAGTCCGTGGATACTTAAGTTCTTTATATAAAATGGCATAGTATTTGCGTATAGCCTATGCATATCCTCCTTTATACTTTAAATCATCTCTAGATTACTTATAAACTCTCATACAATGTAAGTGCTATGTAAATCAACAAACTTAAGTTTTGCATTTTGGAACTTTCTGGAATTTTTTTTCCCCCGAATATTTTCAATCAGAGGTTGGTTGAATCCATGGATACCAAGGGCCGACAGTACTGTGTTTTCTCTCATTATAATTTGTAACCAGAAGGTGAGGACCACATGGCCAGGGCAAACAGGAGTTGGATATGTGCAGTTCCACCTTTAGTGAAACCTTGTCTATGTGGTCATTCAGTGTTTTAGGGACCCTTCATTTCTTCAGTTGCAAAACAACATTCTGTAGTTTCCCTCTTCTGATTTTGTGAGTTCCTTCACAAAATCTTAGTGATCTGTACGTGTTGGCCTGGATTCACTGACTTTACACATGTATTTCTATTAACCAGTCTTGATGCATTCCCCCAAACATTATACTAGATTGATCCATTCAACTTTCCTCTCTTTCAAAAATTCTAAATTTTTATCTCTGTAGAAAAATAAGCCTATTTGTAATAAATAATCTATTAATCAAAATTCTCCTGTAAGGTTCATATAATGTGTTCACCAAAATGCAGCATTTATTATAGACAATACTTTTTAAAATTCGAGTGCATTATAATAATGCTTTAGCGCATTTTGTGTTATCTTTCTCATTTTAGTATCCTCGTGAGTTTATGGCTTTTTCCAACAGACTCAACTTGTTCCTAATGAATATTTTTGTTTCCCTTTAATGTTTAAATGGTTACAATATGACAACTGCATTTCCCTTTTAAAATGCCTTCCTTTTTTGATACTTTCCTAGATAACTGAAAGAATTATTTCTAACAACAAAATACGTTTCTGACCCCTTTTATTTTCCCTGCCACAAAACATGAAATAAATCTCTTCCCAAGAAGACCATTATTGCTTTTAAGAAGAATAGTATATTAGCCCAAATCTGGGCTTGGGGGTGCATGGTCAATGGTTCTTTGTGGCTCTGGGAATACAAAGGTGACAGCAGGGAAAGGTTACTTACATTCCTTAAGATGCAGAAGGAGACATTCTTCTTTTTTATATAAACAGTCACCAGTTTATGATGATGGTTCCAAATCACTCTTACTTTCAACGAGTTAGTTTTTAAAATTAGCTCTAACAGAAAATTTTTAAATAAAAGGTTTTTCCCCTCTGAGGTACCAGCTTTTCCTTTTTGTCTACTCTCTATGCTATGTATTTTCCTACCAAACCATATGTGTAAATTTAAATGTTGAACTGAAATTAAGAAGTCCTCATTTCCTTCTTTTTCCCTTTTAAATTTTTTGACCCTTGGCCTAAACATCCTGGAGTCAGTGGCAAAGTGTGCAAATTCAGATGATATTTTTTGTCATATGTTCATCATCTAAGCATATCAGCAAATGTCAGAAAAGAAAGTCCAACTCCCAACCACCACCAACACCTCAGAGATAAAAAAAGGTACTTAAAGACCATTTGCCAAAACAAACTTAGCATCATTTAACCAGAATTATTCAAGAATCCTGCTCCATATTTCTCTATTTGAGCTCCATTCTTTGAATATATATCCTGCTTTCCCCATTACTTTTCTTTTTTCCAGAGCCATGCCCATTTTTCTATCATCAGCAGTTTTAATGCTGAACTCCAATTTCTAGTAACATCAGCTTTTTACTACCCTACATCTATAAAACCAGCCTGTCAGCAAATCTTATTCAGTTCTTTCTCTGAATAGTCCCAGAATTTGACCACTCCTCACTAGCCCCAGTACCAACACTCAGTCCATTTTATTTATATACCACTGTCATCTCGTCTCCAGACTTGAAAATTAGCCTCATCAATGGCCTCCCTGCTTCCACCCTTCCCTACTTTCATTCTGTTCCTCAACACATCAGCCAAAGAGACACAATTAAAAATTAGATCACATCAGATCTTGCTTTTCTGCTCAACCACTTCAGTGGCCTCCTGGTGCACTCAGTGTAAAAGCCAAAGTACATACAATGGTCTACAAGGTCCTACAAAGGCTGCCTCTTCTTTACCTCCCTGGCCTCACAGTCCTTTTCTCTCCCTTTTCCTCCCTCATTATTTATTGAACTTGTTAGGTATACTCCCATCTCAGGGACTTTGAACTAACTATGCCATTTGATTCTCAAGGACGCCAAGGTTTGCTCCCTCACTTCCTTCAAGTCTTTTTCTTTTTTTAATTTTTATTGGAATATAGTTGATTTATAATGTATTAGTTTCAGGTGTACAAAGTGAATCAGTTATACATATACATATATCCACTCTTTTTTTTTTTTAATTCTTTTTCCATATAGGCCATTACAGAGTTTTGAGTAGAGTTCCCTGTGCTATACAGTAGGTTCCTATTAGTTATCTATTTTATATTTAGTAGTGTGTATATGTCAGTCCCAATCTCACAATTTACCCCTCCTCCCTCCCTTATCCCCTGGTAACCATAAGTTTGTTTTCTATATCCATGACTCTACTTCTATTTTTGTAAGTAAGTTCAATTGTACTCCCCCTTTATTTTAGATTCTACATATAAGCAATATCATATATTTGTCTTTCTGTGTCTGACTTACTTCACTCAGTATTACAATCTCTACGCCCATCCATGTTGCTGCAGATGGCATTGTTTTGTTCTTTTTTTATTGCTAAGTAATATTCCATGTGGTATATATGTATCACATCTTCTTTATCCATTCCTCTGTTGATGGACATAGGTTGCTTTCATGTCCTGGCTATTGTAGATAGTGCTGCAATGAACACTGGGGTGCATGTATCTTTTTGTATTATGACTTTTTCCGGGTATATGCCCAGGAGTGGGATTGCTGGGTCATATGGTAGTTCTATTTTTTGTTTTTAAAGGAACCTCCATACTGTTCTCCATAGTGGCTGCACCAGTTTACATTCCCACCAACACTGTAGGAGGGGTCCCTTTTCTCCACACCCTCTCCAGCATTTGTTGTTTGTAGATTCTTTTGACTGGTGTGAGGTGATACCTCATTGTAGTTTTGACTTGCGTTTTTCTAATAATTAGCCATGTTGAACATCTTTCCATGTGCTTCTTGGCCATCTGTATGTCATCTTTGGAGAAATGTCTATTTAGATCTTCCCCCCTTTTTTGATTGGGTTATTTGTTTTTTTGATATTGAGCTACATGAGCTATTTGTATATTTTGGAGATTAATCCCTTGTCGGTTGCTTCATTTGCAAATATTTTCTCCCAGTCTGAGGGTTTTGTTTTGTTTATGGTTTCCTTTGCTATGCAAAAGCTTTTAAGTTTAACACATTTTTGACGGAGCCGTAGTATTTGGCCACAGGCGTTAGTTTCTGCAAAAATCCCCTGGGTCAATAATGTGTTAATTAGATCCCATTTGTTTATTTTTGTTTTTATTTTCATTACTCTAGGAGGTAGATACTTCCTTTAAGTCTTAATTCAAGAATCACTTTCTCACTAAGACCCTCTTGGTCTCACCTTTCCCATCAATTGTTCTCCCTATCCCTACCCCTACTTCATATCCTTTCTCTGCTATGTGCTTTCTTCCCCTTAAGACCTACCATTAATATAATAAGTAGTTTATTTTCCTTGTCTATTGGTTTTCTATTTGACTAGGATGTAAGTTTGGGGGTTTTTTTTAGGACATAAGTTTTACGGCAGCAGTGTTCTATATCCATCTGGCTCACTGATCTTTCCCCAGTGCCTAGAATAGTGTCTGGCACATAGTGGGTGCTCTATAAATATATTCATTTAAATGAATGAATGAAAAATATCAGAAAAATATAACAAGTTAGTATAGGTAAATATTGGAAAAATATAACAAATATTAAATTAGAAACTACCCAGAAAGATTTCAGTGCACAATGTGCTCTGAGAATTTTCACAATGATAGTGTCCCACAAGAAACAACTCACCAAAGACAAAAATACAACTGAATTACAGAACACTCTAGTTGCAGTTCTACTCTCATTATATTTAGAAACTCCAATGCCAATACAAGTAATTTCCAGACATCACTGGTGCATCCCCAGTGAAACCATGCCCCACAAGGTTAAAAAGCTCATTCTGAACCTGTGCCCCATAGGGTTAACAGAAACTGGTGACTGACAGCAATTCTTTAGCTTGTCTTACAGAACAGCAGATAAGGGAGAGTCTTGTTAAAAACCCCTATGCTTGTAATCTGCCTCCACTGATCAAGCTTGCCTTAATTGTTCCTGCAAATTGCGTACCTTCCAAGCTTCACATAGCTTAGACAAATACTGTATATCACAAGACTCCTTTAACCACCCCCTACAGATAACACCTCTGACATATGGGTCGCTTCAGTAATGGCTGCTTCAGAAACATGGAGCTAATCTTGCCCAGTTCAAACTGGTCAAGACCACTTGACCATTCAAGTGAGCCTGCTCAAGTGTGCAATGGGTGACCTTTTGACATCTGAGGGCCAGAAGTTCCACCCCCAGATCATGCTAACACCCACATTTTCTGAACATACATCCTGTGAAGAAGCATGTAACTCAGATATGCCTGCAAAGAACAGACATTACCTCACCTTTTTCCTGCCTGCAAACACCTTCACGGGCATCTCTGACTACGCTATACTCTTCATGCACAAACAATCCAAGCCCCTTGCCTTTGGGGAGGTGGATCGGAGATTTGCTCTCCTGTTTCCTCACGTGGCTGCCTCTTGAATAAACACTTTCTCTGCTGCAAATCTCAGCGTCTCAGCATTAGGCTTTCTGCATGTCGGACAAAGAAACCTGGTTTGGTAACACCAGCAGTTTTTGTCCCACATGTTTTAAAAAAAAAAAAAAGAAAGCATAGAGAATTCAGAAAAATGTATCTACATATGTAAAAGCCAAAATTTTGCATGGATTCTATTATGCTCTGTCTACAATCCTCAATTTTGTAGTATACAGTTAAGTGCAAGATGATTACGGAATAAAATACAAACCACCTTTCATAATTAAAACCCATAAAATTGACCCGATTTACCATAAAATATTTCTCTCATTCAAGTAAAGATCATCTGAATTAAAAAATTTTAATTCCCTAATTGTAGCATGCATTTTTTCATTCGTTCAAATTTAAAAGTTTAATATTTTAAAGTCCTCATATGGAAATTATTTGCAATTTGCAAGTGTAAACCTTAAAAAGTTACTTTTACTAAAAGATGTGGATACTGAGCGAATTGGGGTCTGGGCTGGTTGGAAGGGAGGGAGTGGAGAGTACAAGACCTCAGAAGCCAGGACCTCAAGTCAAAATTCTAAAATTAACTTTCCCCAGCCCCAGAAAAAAAAATGTCCTTCAAAATCTTTAGCCATGAAGAACTATTTAATAACCAGTATTCTCGGTGTATTCCTCTATAAAAATTCCACCACCATCACTCCCACCAAATCTCTAAATCTTTTTTTTTTTTTTTTATTCCAGGCCAGCAACATGGCTTTTTCCTAAATAAATAAAATGAAATGCCAATCACAAAACTTAGAGATTTAAAATACAACCCAATTAATAAAGCCCTCTAAGTAGTCTTAAAACCATTCTTTTCAGTATGTTTGGGAACTATGGACCACACTAGAAATAATAAAATCTGCAACATTTATAATCTGACCTTTAAAAATAATCTAGTTAAGAACAGAGTATTAGCATTGTTTTCTGGATAATTTATTTTTGAAGAGCAAATAACTTCAATGTGTTACAATATCCCCTAACTACTCAGGTTTCCTGCCAATCTCAGCAACACTTTCTTCAAAGTAAATGGTGGAAAAAGAACAATGTAAGTGTTTTGAAAATGAGAAATAAAGTAACTTTATGTTTATATTCTTCTCTTGGGTGGGGTATAGTTCTTATAAGTGAACAACTTCAGGGATTTGGAAATAGGAACTTAGAGTTCTTTGGGGATCAGAATATCAATCTATTTCACATAAAGCATACTTATGGCTCTAGTGATAAGGAGGCTATGCAGAGGGTAGGAAGAGATGAAGGAAGTTGTAAAGAAAGTTGCAACTTTGATTAAATAAAACCCAGTTTCTCTAATGTTGGCAATGGTGGGAGAATCACAACTTGGAAGGACAACAGGGCTTTCCAGGCCTAGGCTTCCTTGGCTTTACTTGAGGTTTTCTCAATAATTACTGACACTACTGTGCTGGCCTTAACCATTTTACATCCTAGACCAAGCATCTCTTTCCTTAATACTCCAGAGCATAGCCAAGAAAAATCTCTCATGTTTTAAAAGAATTTATACCAAGACTAGGAGAATACAAAAAGAGGAAGCAACTAGACACCAAGATTAAGATATGGAATGACAAAATCCATTTTGCCCTCTAGAGCTTTTAAGGCTTATCTTCTCCTACTTAGCCAGCCACCACCTAGATGCCATCTTACCACTGTGCATCCAGACACTTACATTTCAGTATCACCCATTCCTAAAGTCTAGACCCAAGAGTGACACCATTTATTCAAATTTACTTAACATTCTGGAAACATGTTATGATGCTTCATACTTTTTTGGCATGACACTGCTTCCTTTGGAATATTTTTCCCTGTTCCTACCCACTTACCTGATCCCTTTCTTCACCTTGAGAATTCCTATTCATCCTCTGAGACCCAGTCTAAGCATCTTTCCTCCATGAAGTCTTCTCTGACTACCCTATGTAGAGTCATTCCTTCCTCTAAATTGTATATGCCTCTCACCATATTCCATTGCAATTACTTGTTTATGACTGTGTCTCCATGAGATTAAGCTAACTGACTGAAGGAACCCTGCCTTGTTTAATCCCTGTATTCTTTCTTCCCAGTTCCAGGCAAAGTATTTATTAAGTGTCTAATGCCTGGTTATCTGGATGAATGGCTAAAGGTAGCTCTAATACCTCTCCTTTGGAATGAAATATACAGACTTTGTGATTACTATGTTACTCACAGCGCTTTTTTGTTTACTTCCAGGTTTTAGCTATGTTCCTCATGTTGACATTGCCAAAAGTCTGATTTCTGGATAAGTAAGTTGTTACTGTACCATATAACTTTACAACATATTCTATTCCAACTGTGGCCAAAATGACTAAAACAGCACCTTCCCATTAAGAGTTGCATACTTTTGGGACTTCCATGGTGGTCCAGTGGCTAAGACTCTGTGCTTCCAATGCAAGGGGGCTCGGGTTCGATCCCTGGTCAGGAAACTAGACCCCACATGCCACAACTAAGAGTTTGCATGCTGCAACTAAAGTTCCCACGTGCCACAACGAAGATCGCGCGTGCCACAACGAAGATCCCGCATGCCACAACAAAGATCCCACATGCCCCAACTAAGACCCGGTGCAGCCAAATAAATAAATAAATATTTAAAAAAAATGAGTTGTGTACTTTTGAGTAAATCAGGTTACCCGTGTCCCCTAAACAAGATGTTACTTTTTCCTAACTAAATGTCTTTATGATTCTCTACCTATCTCCTTCCACTCCCAATATTATATCTAAAACCTTTTTGCAACAGATGTTTAAAACATATGCATATGTACTTTGTTTAAATTGATATCACTATTTTCTTTCCACATTAAAACACACACCCATGCCATATTTATCTTTCCATTGTTATAACATATCAATTATGTTTTTTTCACTGGCTTAATTGCCACAGATTTTAAAGTACATCTAGATATTTTTCTGATTTTATATTAAGCAAATCTTAAGTAAACTACATTGCAATTGTATCTATGAGAAAGTTCTAGATTTCCAATCTAATGGTAGAGTGACTGTCCTTAAACTTTATCTTTCTACCTCACTTCCTTGTCCACAGTCCTTCTGCTTTCCATAGACCCCTCGCAATGAATAAGAATTGAAATGGTATTTTTCTGAGGTGAAAGTAATGTTTTCCTAAGCTTCAAATACTGATCTCAAAATCACAAATTAAATAATTGGTACTAAAAATACAATATACTTTTTATAATCCTTTCAAAGTTATAAAGTCACATTACCTGATTAGACTGTGATAATCTTAGGATGGTAGGGAATTCATCTTTAAACTCATCTTTAAGGCCCATGATTGCTTTCTGGATCCCCTCGACTAAGACAAAAAGAAGTTAGGGGGTTAAAAAAAAAAGCTTAACTAAAAATCCCCTAAACATAATTTAAAAGATCATGGAACACTGGGTCCACCTTGGGGATTTCATTCCCAGTTTCCATACCCATATCCCCTTTACAGGAAGACTGTGCATACTTCTAGAGAAGTTCTTCAACACCTGTCCACATATCCACCCAACAGGTTTGACTGGCATGTTGAGTTCTTGCTTGGGTTCCTAGTTCGTGGCAAGCTTACAGGCCCAGGCACTGCTTGTCCTACTCTACCATTAGTGAGGGATGATGGCAGCCTTCCACTCAGGAACGCAGGCAAGGACAGAACCTGCAGCTCACTGCAGGGATTCTTTGTTACTTCACAATGGGCCTCTGAGAACTTGTTACAGAATCCTCTGAAATCACTCTGGCAGTGCGCAGGAAGAGTGTGTTTGGAGGCACAAGAGGAGGAGAAATGGGACTGGAAAATGAAGCACACTAAGGAGTTCTGCAACATGAATTGAATTTTGCCCCAATTTCTGCAGTGATACTTCAATTACTGGATCACCTGAGAACAAAGCTCCCTTTGAAAAAAGTTGGCAGACGCTTTAGAAGAAATGCTTCACACTTGATGCCACGTGGAAAAGAAACACCAGCAGTTAACTCAGAAAGACTTCTGAACAGGCTGTTTTTCCTTCACCCAAATGAGGATCACTAGGTCAGACCCAGGCAAAATCGTGAAGTCTTTGGTTTGCCTTCTTTAAAATCTCAACCTTTTTTTCTTCTTCATCTTTGTCTATTCTAGCACTCTCCCACTTCAGATGACCATTATTTTCCTCTTATCAAACATGGGAAGAACTGCATATTATGCAGACTTGATTGACTACCTGGTTATATTTTAGTGTGGATGAGCTGAGTTGGTTAACTCAAATCCCATTTTATTTATTTATTTAAAATAAATTTATTTTATTTATTTTTGGCTGCATTGGGTCTTTGTTGCTGTGTGCAGCTTTCTCTAGTTGCAGCAAGCAGGGGCTATTCTTCGATGCAGTGCGCAGACTTCTCATTGCGGTGGCTTCTACTGTTGGGGAGCATGGGCTCTAGGCACGTGGACTACAGTAGTTGTGGCACACAGGCTCAGCAGTTGTGGCTCACGGGCTCTAGAGTGCAAGCTCAGTAGTTGTGGCGCATGGGCTTAGTTGCTTTGGCTCTAGAGCGCAGGCTCAGTAGTTGTGGCACGTGGGCTTAGTTGCTCCGCAGCATGTGGGATCTTCCCGGGCCAGGGCTCGAACCCGTGTCCCCTGCATTGGTAGGCAGATTCTTAACCACTGCACCACCAGGGAAGCCCTCAAATCCCATTTTAATTTGAAGCCTTTATATTTAACTGCAGCTAGATGGATTTCTTCGGCAAGCATAAAACTGGCTGCTGGAGGTCTATTTAGGGAACTGTCCAGGAAAGAGAAATGTTCATCAGAGGACTCCTCTAGACAGTGAAGCCTGCCAGATCCCCAGCTTTCACTTTGTCCTTAGTCCTTATAGGCCTGAGAATACTCTCCACCACAGCACAACCACCTCTCTGAACCTTAACAGAACCTGCTTTCCTCCATCATAAGTCTAATGCTTAAGATAATTATACCCTTAACATTTGGAAAGTGAAATCTATTGCCAGAAAGAATTATTAGACAATGATGAACACACAAACTGGGAGTCTATAAGAAAATGAAAACTTTATTTGTCCTATTAAGATAACTTGGCTATCAGAGTCTACCAGAGTAACGCCTGTTAGGACCTGCTCTCTCTGGTCTTCTTCTATGTTCTCCACTCCCATCAACTCCCTATTTCTTTTTTCCATCTGCCCACCCTCAATGTCCTAGCTCCCAGTTGTTTCACTCAGTTTTCTTTTCATCCATTCTCACCCTCCTAGGCATTCTATGAAACTAA
Organism: Lipotes vexillifer; assembly: GCF_000442215.2. Lineage (NCBI taxonomy): Eukaryota > Metazoa > Chordata > Mammalia > Artiodactyla > Lipotidae > Lipotes > Lipotes vexillifer. The sequence continues at coordinate 135,323 of NW_006775845.1, forward strand.
CAAATCTACAAGAAAAACATATCTTGTTAATATTTCCCACACTTCAAGCTTAACTGACTCTTTGTTAATTATTCTAACAAAATTCTTTTTTTCTTTTCTTTCTTCATGATCCTCTCTCAGGATGGGGAATGGTAGAAAAAGGCAGGGGGTGATAAGTAAAAAAATTCCACCTTGGGCTTCCCTGGTGGCGCAATGGTTGAGAGTCCGCTTGCTGATGCAGGGGACACGGGTTCGTGCCCTGGTCTGGGAAGATCCCACATGCCATGGAGCGGCTGGGCCTGTGAGCCATGGCCTCTGAGCCTGCGCGTCCGGAGCCTGTGCTCCGCAACGGGAGAGGCCACAACAGTGAGAGGCCTGCGTACCGCCAAAAAAAAAAAAAAAAAATTCCACCTTGCCACACTTAACATTTGTGACCTTATCTGATAATATTTTGGTTTTTATTTAATCATATCTTATACCTATATCCTTACACATCTTACATTATTACAGATAGTTAGATGAAATAATGTCAATGGCTATCTTTAGTTGTTATTCTTTACAACTCATAAATGAGTGCTCCATACTTACAAAATAAATTCTAATAAGAATCTGAGGCAGTTTGTATGTAGGATGTTTGAAAATTGAATCATTTGAAATGTACTAAGGGAACTTATTCTTTAAAAGTAACTAACCCTAGATAAATGCTTCTATAAGGTAAATAACCATCTTTTTCCCACGAAAAATAAATACCTGCTATGTATCTTGTAAATACAGATTTTCAAAGATGTTTCAAAATAGATATAACATTTTGCTTCTCCTTAAAAATTATTTAATAACTATATTCTACAATTCTAGTTGGGTACCATTAGTATGGTACCCAACCATATTAATGGATGAAAAGACTGATGGAAGTCCTCAAACAGTTACAGTAAAATGACAGGCCACACAGGGAACAGAATTAACAACATTGGCATTGCTACTGAACTTTGGGAACTGCTGAGGTTCATTAGATGGTAGGAAGCTGGGAAGCAGATTTGTTATTGTCTGTTTCCTGTATCACAATATAAACTTCATGAGCTCAGGGTCTTTGGTTGGCTCAAGGCTATATTCCCAATACGTAGATAATGCTTTTATAATTTTACAAAAATATTTCCTGGAAGAATATAATCGTATTTGTTACTTATGTCTTAGGCAGGATGAAAATTTTTATCATTAACAAATTCATCACGGAATCAATTAACTGATATGTAAATGCAAAACAAGACACATTACATATACATACACACATATAATGTTTATCAAACACTATGGGAAGAAAACTTTTTCCCCCCACACACAAAGCACTACATTTTAATTTATTTTACCCATGACAGTGACATAACCTAAATAATTAACTGAATTAATTCAAGATGAGCTCAGTAAGAACTAGCAAGTAGATACACATATAGAGAACATGTCTTTGATTTTTCTTTACACTTTTTTAGCTAGATAATACTGAGTAGATTAATTGCAGCCTATTATTCTATATATTTGAGGATAGAAAATAAAAATGTAGCAAGTTCATGGATTTAGTACTGATAAAAACATGAGTAAATGAAAATAAATGATGCAGTAGAGATCAAAAGAATATACCTGTGATACACACTACTATATATAAAATAGATAACTCATAAGGACCTACTGTATGGCACAGGGAACTCAATACTCGTTCATTCATATGGCTGAGTAATATTCTATTGTATGTATATAGCACGTCTTCCTAATCTAGTCATCTGTCGATGGGCATTTAGGTTGTTTCCATGTCTTGGCTACCGTAAATAGTACTGCTATGAACATTGGGGTGCATGTATCTTTTCGAATTAGAAGTTTTTTGAGTGACTTTAGAACACAGTTCAGAACATTCCAAGGGCAAAAAGAACTAGAAAAGCCATTTTAGATTTCATTCAGTCATTTCCTTGGAAGTATTGATATTGGTTTTGTTATTTGAAATTATTTTCCTCATAATGCAGTATAAACACATTTTGGGGTTAATAATGTTAGGCATCAAGAATTTCAGGATAAGAGAAAAAAACACCTTATTATAAAATCAAAGAACAGAGGAAAACACTGTAATGTTAAACAGAATTGACTATATCATCATAAACTCACGATTTTCAAAAATACATTTTTTCTAGCTGTACAGAATGAAATAACTAGAAACACTGCCAACTCAGTAGAAAAGAGCACCCCTAGCACCCAGATTCTGGGCTCTTTTTAAAAATTAATTAATTAATGAATGAATTAATTAATGGCTGTGTTGGGTCTTTGTTGCTGCATGCAGGCTTTCTCTAGTTGCAGTGAGCAGGGGCTACTCTTCGTTGTGGTGTGCAGGCTTCTCATTCCGGTGGCTTCTCTTGTTGTGGAGCATGGGCTCTAGGCACACGGGCTTCAGTAGTTGTAGGCTCTAGAGCACAGGCTCAGTAGTTGTGGCGCACGGGCTTAGTTGCTCCATGGCATGTGGGATCTTCCCGGACCAGGGCTCGAACCCATGTCCCCTGCATTGGCATTTGGATTCTTAACTACTGCACCACTAGGGAAGTCCCTTTGGGCTTTAATATAATTCCCCCCTACCATGAGCCAGGACTCCTTGAAGAAATAGCTGACATCAGTCTGCAGCAGCAGAAGTACAAGATGAAGCAGGGAGATCTCAGGCCAGAAAGGAAGAAAGCTTTTTGAAGATTAATGGGGTCCTATTAGGAGGACACAGAAGGCAGCTGGAAGGAGCTACAAAGGCCTCCTTTACAATGGAAGACTCAGGACATGTGAATGTTCACTGCTGCACTAATCGTAATATCAAGAAATTGTAAGCAACCCAAACATCCATTCTTCAACTAAAGAATTAATAAATCAATTATAATATACCCATAATGGTTACTCTACAGCAGTAAACATGAACAAATTATAGCTACATGCAACATCGTGAATAAATCTCAGTAATATAATAATTTTGAATGAGAAAAAGCAAGATACAGAAAAAAAAGCAGAGCATGATTTCATTTATATGAAGTTCAAAAACACTCAAAACTAAGCAATATATTAGGAGTACACACATATGTGGCAAAATAGAGAAAAAAACCAAGGGAACCATAAACATAAAATTCAGGATAGTGGTTACTACTTCTGAGAGAAGAATGAAGAGGTGGAGTTGGACAAGGCCACATAAGGATTTTGAAGGTAATGGTAGTGTAATTTTTCTAAAACTTAATTATGTGTATGGGTATCGAAGGACTATAATCTTTATCCCTTACAATGATATATAAATATATCTTCTCAATATTTAATAAAAACAATGAAAGGAAATAACCTGATGAACAAATTGCTGTAAAAACTTTGGTTAAAAAATTGTCATTAGGGCTTCCCTGGTGGTGCAGTGGTTGAGAGTCCGCCTGCCGATGCAGGGGACACGGGTTCGTGCCCCGGTCTGGGAAGATCCCACATGCTGCAGAGCAGCTGGGCCCGTGAGCCATGGCCGCTGAGCCTGTGCGTCCGGAGCCTGTGCTCCGCAACGGGAGAGGCCACAACAGTGAGAGGCCCGCATACCAAAAAAAAAAAAAAAAAAAAAAAATTGTCATTAAAAGCTATTCCAGTAATAATGGTAAAGGGACTTTTTTCATTCATTCGATATTTACTGAGCACCTACTATGTGTCATCACTGTTTAGCACTGGGAATAGGGTACTGAATAAAATAGACAAAAACACTTGCTCTACTGGAACTTACATCCAGTGGAACAGAATCAAACTACTTTCTATTTTCTATGGACCTAGAAAAGCCATTTCTTTCATTAGTAACTTGCTCAGATTTTGAAGTGAATGTTTCACAACTATATTCTACGTAATGTGAAAAAACTAACTATATATTGATATAAAACATTCTTCTGATTGAAAAGATCTTATTTTAGCCTTAGAAAAGTTTATGTTACAAATCTATGTTTTAGATGAAAATCTTTCTTTTCTTACATCTCCCTCATCAAATCTGTAGTCATAACCAGAAATAAGAGTTTTTGAGCAGCTACATATCTTCTGATAGACATCTCCACTTTGGAAACGGGCAATCTATAATTGAAGCCTTTCAAGAAAAGCAATATTAAACACATTTAAGTATCCATAGTCCACATATTTTTATGGCCTTTGGTTAGAGCCTCAGACTTATCTACTTTATGCTGTAACCTCTGCCAGGCATGACTAAAAATATGGATTTTGTATTTCGGTCCTTTCCCTTATAGACATAGAATGTATAGCTTAATTGCCTAGATACTTAAGCATCTCTCCCTGGTCAAACCAATAATATTCAAACATAATGAAAAACAAAACCGGTAAATTCCAAATAATTCTATATAATTATAAAAAAGAAAATTGTTATGTTCACTCAAAGGAGCAAAAAATGAAAACACTGAAGGATGCAGTCCACTCTTTCTTTGACCCAACACTTTGACAGCAAGTTGATGACACGTCTTTAAAACTGAGCCCAGACAAGATAAAATTCACCACGTGCACATTTATGTAAACTTACCATGAGACTACATTTATGTTCAGCTAGTACCAACAAATCCTCTTAAGTATTTCTAAGGTATTTGTGCAAAAATATTCTTACAAGTTAAAAGTGTGACAAATTATACAATTATAATAACAATGCCATTTATTTAAAAATGAAGTCCACTTGACCAATGATTTACATTGCATCTGCCTAATTTGTAGTTATTATTCAATTTTCACACGAACAAGTTGATAAAGCCCAAAACTAAACATGTCTAATATGCGTTATCTAAGCAATTAGAAGATTGGGAAATCAAGCTTTGTTTTTCTTTTAAAGGATGTAGTAAAGCCAGATTATTTTTTCAGATTCTATTTACATTAAGAAAACAGGATGGTTTTGTGGACCGTACATGAGTATTACTATCTCTCTACAAATGACGGACCAGGCTCTGAGGAATTTAGAAAGTATCCCCAAACCAGGAAGTGGCAGAGAAAAGACTCTTGTCTAGATTCCCTTTCAAAATTTTGAATTCTCCTTACCAGCATATGGCCTCTCTTAGATGGAGTGAGTGACTTTCAAGAGCAGAAAGAAAAATGAGACAATAACAATAGGCGAAATACTCTAAAATGGTCTAAGAAATTTAGAAAAAGGTTCAGATGATCAGAAATTCTATTATGGAAGGCTTTCACCTTCTCAATCAAAATCTGAGTGTCCACTGTATACCAGGGACCTGGACACAAAAATGAACAGAAAAAGTCCTTAATTGAAATAAAGGACCAGGCAATATAAAACACACACTTTCAAAGAAAATTACAATAAAATATTATAAAAGCAGTAACACAAAGTGCTCTATGCAAGCAAGAGAAAGGGCCCCAACTTTGGGTGGCCAAAGTCTGAAAAGATTTTATTTGAGAAACACGTCAGATCCTGTGCAAGAAACTGGGGACAGCGATAAATAAAACAGATGGTATTGTCACTCTCATGGAACTTGCATTACAGTAGGAGAAGAGACAGCAAAATAAATGAGGTCATCCCATGTAGTAATAAATGCCATAATGGAAATTAAACTGAGCAACATATAGAGACAACTGGGCCACCACTTTCAGTTGGAATGTCAAGGAAGAACATTTGAGACAACGAGAAGCACCTGAGAAGTCAGGGGTGTATGCCCGCTACCAATCGTTATCACTTAACCTCTGGGGCAAAATCATTAAGTTTTTAAAAAATCAGCACTGGGACTTCCCTGGTAGTGCAGTGGTTAAGAATCTGCCTGCCCATATGGTTTTGGTAGAAGGACGTGCTCTCACTCCCTCTTGCAAGAACAACAGAATCACAACTAACTGCTGAACAATCATTGATAGGAAGACGCTGGAACTCACCAAAAAAGATACGCCATGTCCAAAGACAAAGGAGGAGCCACAGTGAGACGGCAGGAGGGGTGCAATCACAATAAAATCATATCCCATAACTGCTGGGTGGGTGACTCACAAACTGGAGAACACTTATACCACAGAAGCCCACCCACTGGAGTGAAGGTTCTGAGCCCCATGTCAGGCTTCCGAACCTGGGGATCCGGCAACGGGAGGAGGAATTCCTAGAGAATCAGACCTTGAAGGCTAGCGGGATTTGATTGCAGGACTTTGACAGGACTGGCGGAAACAGAGACTGTACTCTTGGAGGGCACACACAAAGTAGTCTGCGCATCGGGACCCAGGGGAAGGAGCAGTGATCCCATAGGAAACTGAACCAGAATTACCTGCTAGTGTAGGAAGGTCTACTGCAGAGGTGGGGGATGGCTCTGTCTCACTGTGAGGACAAGGACACTGGCAGCAGAAGTTCTGGGAAGTACTCCTTGGTGTGAGCCCTCCCAGAGTCTGCCATTAGCCCCATCAAAGAGCCCAGGTAGGCTCCAGTGTTGGGTTGCCTCAGGCCAAACAACCAACAGGGAGGGAACCCAGCCCCACCCATCAGCAGTCAAGTGCATTAAAGTTTTACTGAGCCCTGGCCACCAGAGCAACAGCCAGCTCTACCCACCACCAGTCCCTCCCATCAGAAAACTTGCACAAGCCTCTTAGATAGCCTCATCCACCAGAGGGCAGACAGCAGAAGCAAGAACTACAATCCTGCAGCCTGTGGAACAAAAACCACATTCACAGAAAGATAGACAAGATGAAAAGGCACAGGGCTATGTACCAGATGAAGAAATAAGATAAAACCCCAGAAAAACAACTAAATGAAGCGGAGATAGGCAACCTTCTAAAAAAGAATTCAGAATAATGATAGTGAACATGATCCAGGACCTCGGAAAACGAATGGAGGCAAAGATTAAGAAGATGCAAGAAATGTTCAATAAAGAACTAGAAGAATTAAAAAATAAACAGAGATGAACAATACAAAATGAAATGAAAAATACACTAGAAGGAATCAGTAGCAGAATAACTGAGGCAGAAGAACGGATAAGTGACCTGGAAGACAGAATGGTGGAATTCACTGCTGTGGAATAGAATAAAGAAAAAAGAATGAAAAGAAATGAAGACAGCCTAAGAGACCTCTGGGACAACATTAAACGCAACAACATTTGCATTATAGGGGTCCCAGAAGGAGAAGAGAGAGAGAAAGGACCCAGGAAAATATTTGAGGAGATTATAGTTGAAAACTTCCCTAATATGGGGAAGGAAATAGCCACCCAAGTCCAGGAAGCGCAGAGAGTCCCATATAGGATAAACCCAAGGAGAAACATGCCGAGACACAGTAATTAAGTTGGCAAAAATTAAAGACAAAGAAAAATTATTGAAAGCAGCAAGGGAAAAATGACAAATAACATACAAGGGAACTCCCATAAGGTTAACAGCTGATTTCTCAGCAGAAATGCTACAAGGCAAATGGAGTGCCATGATATACTTAAAGTGATGAAAGGGAAGAAACTACAATCAAGATTACTCTACCCGACAAGGACCTCATTCAGATTCCATGGAGAAATCAAAAGCTTTACAGACAAGCAAAAGCTAAGAGAATTCAGCACACCAAACCAGCTCTACAACAAATGCTAAAGGAACTTCTCTAAGTGGGAAATACAAGAGAACAAAAGGACATACAAAAACAAACCCAAAACAATTAAGAAAATGGTAATAGGAACATACATATCGATAATTACCTTGAATGTGAATGGATTAAATGCTCCAAGCAAAAGATACAGGCTTGCTGAATGGATACAAAAACAAGACCCATACCCACTTCAGACCAAGGGACACATACAGACTGAAACTGAAGGGATGGAAAAAGATATTCCACGCAAATGGAAATCAAAAGAAAGCTGGAGTAGCAATACTCATATCAGATAAAATAGACTTTAAGATAAAGAATGTTACAAGACACAAGGAAGGACACTACATGATAATCAAGGGATCAATCCAAGAAGAAGATATAACAATTATAAACATATATGCACTGAACACAGGAGCACCTCAATACATAAAGCAACTGCTAACAGCTATAAAAGAGGAAATTGACAGTAACACAATAATAGTGGGGGACGTTAATACCTCACTTACACCAATGGATGGATCATCCAAACAGAAAATTAATAATGAAACACAAGCTTTAAATGCCACAATAGACCACATAGATTTAATTGATATTTATAGAACATTCCATCCAAAAACAGCAGATTACACTTTCTTCTCAAGTGCACACAGAACATTCTCCAGGATAGAGCACATCTTGGGTCACAAATCAAGCCTCAGTAAATTTAAAAAATTGAAATCATATCAAGCATCTTTTCTGACAACAACACTATGAGATTAGAAATCAATTACAGGGGAAAAAAATGTAAAAAACACAAACACATGGAGGCTAAACACGACGTTACTAAATAACCAAGGGATCACTGAAGAAATCAAAGAGGAAATCAAAAAATACCTAGAGACAAATGACAATGAAAACACGACAATCCAAAACCTATGGGATGCAGCGAAAGCAGCTCTAAGAGGGATGTATATAGCTACAGAAGCCTACCTCAAAAAACAAGAAACACCTCAAATAAACAATCTAATCTTACACCTAAAGAAACTAGAGAAAGAAGAACAAACAAAACCCAAAGTTAGCAGAAGGAAAGAAATCATAAAGATCAGAGCAGAAATAAATGAAATAGAAACAATGAACAATAGCAAAGATCAATAAAACTAAAAGCTGGTTCTTTGAGAAGGTAAACAAAATTGATAAACCATTAGTGAGACTCATCAAGAAAAAGAGGGAGAGGACTCAAATCAATAAAATTGGAAATGAAAAAGGAGAAGTTAAAACAGACACCGTAGAAATACAAAGCATCCTAAGAAACTACTACAAGCAACTCTATGCCAATAAAATGTACAACCTGGAAAAAATGGACAAATTCTTAGAAAGGTATAACCTTCCAATACTGAACCAGGAAGAAATAGAAAATATGAACAGACCAATCACAAGTAATGAAATTGGAACTGTGATTAAAAAATCTCTCAACAAACAAAAGTCCAGGACCAGATGGCTTTACAGGTGAATTCTATCAAACAATTAGAGGAGAGCTAACACCCATCCTTCTCAAACTCTTCCAAAAACTTGTAGAGGAAGGATCACTCCCAAACTCATTGTATGCGGCCACCATCACCCTGAAAAAAGAAAATTACAGACCAATATCACTGATGAATATAGATGCAAAAATCCTCAACAAACTACTAGCAAACAGAATCCAACAGCACATTAAAAGGATCATACACAATGATCAAGTGGGATTTATCCCAGGGATGCAAGGATTCTTCAATATATGCAAATCAATCAATGTGATACACCATATTAACAAACTGAAGAATAAAAACCATATGATCATCTCAATAGATGCAGAAAAAGCTTTTGAAAATTCAACACCAATTTATGACAAAAACTCTCCAGAAATGGGCATAGAGGGAACCTACCTCAACATAATAAAGGCCATATATGACAAACCCATAGCAAACATCATTCTCAATGGTGAAAAACTGAAAGCATTTCCTCTAAGATCAGGAACAAGACAAGGATGTCCACTCCTGCCACTAGTATTCAACATAGTTTTGGAAGTCCTAGCCATGGCAATCAGAGAAGAAAAAGAAATGAAAGGAATACAAATTGGAAAAGAAGAAGTAAAACTGTCATTGTTTGCAGATGACATGATACTATAGTAGAGAATCCTAAAGATGCCAACAGAAAACTACTAGAGCTAATCAATGAATTTGGTAACGTTGCAGGATACAAAATTAATGCACAGAAATCTCTTGCATTCCTATACACTAATGATGAAAAAGCTGAAAGAGAAATTAAGGAAACACTCCCATTTACCACTGCAACAAAAAGAATAAAACAACTAGGAATAAACCTCCCTAGGGAGACAGAAGACCTGTATGCAGAAAACTATAAGACACTGATGAAAGAAATTAAAGATGATACCATGGAGAGATATACCATGTTCTTGGATTGGAAGAATCAATATTGTGAAAATGATTCTACTACCCAAAGCAATCTACAGATTCAATGCAATCCCTATCAAATTACCAATGGCATTTTTTACGCAACTAGAACCCAAAATCTTAAAATTTATATGGAGACACAGAAGACCCTGAATAGCCAAAGCAGTCTTGAGGGAAAAAAGACGGAGGGGGAGGAATCAGACTCCCTGACTTCAGACTATACTATAAAGCTACAGTAATCAGGACAATATGGTACTGGCACAAAAACAGAAACATAGATCAATGGAACAAGATAGAAAGCCCAGAGATAAACGCATGCACTTATCTATGACAAAGGAGCCAAGGATATACAATGGAGAAAAGACAGTCTCTTCAATAAGTGGTGCTGGGAAAACTGGACAGCTACATGAATGAAATTAGAACACTCCCTAACACCATACAAAAAATAAACTCAAAATGGATTAGAGACCTAAATGTAAGACCGGACACTATAAAACTCTTAGAGGAAAACATAGGAAGAAACACTCTTTTACATAAATCACAGCAACATCTTTTTTGATCCACCTCCTAGAGTAATGGAAATAAAAACAAAAATAAACAAATGGGACCTAATGAAACTTCAAAGCTTTTGCACAGCAAAGGAAACCATAAACAAGACGAAAAGACAACCCTCAGAATGGGAGAAAATATTTGCAAACGAATCAATGGACAAAGAATTAATCTCCAAAATATATAAACAGTTCATGCAGCTCAATATTAAACAAACTAACAACCCAATCCAAAAATGGGCAGAAGACCTAAATAGACATTTCTCCAAAGAACACACACAGATGGCCAAGAAGCACATAAAAGCTGCTCAACATCACTAATTATTAGATAAATGCAAATCAAAACTACAATGAGGTATCACCTCACACCAGTTAGAATGGGCATCATCAGAAAATCTACAAACAACAAATGCTGGAGAGGTTGCAGAGAAAAGGGAACCCTCTTGCACTGTTGGTGGGAATGTAAATTGAGACAGCCACTATGGAGAACAGTATGGAGGTTCCTTAAAAAACTAAAAATAGAATTACCATATGACCCAGCAATCTCACTACTGGGCATATACCCAGAGAAAACCATAATTCAAAAAGACACATGCAGAGAGGACTGGTGGCATGAACACAGCCTGAAGGGGTTAGTGCACCACGCCTAGCCGGGAGGGAGTCCGGGGAAAAGTCTGGACCTGCCGAAGAGGCAAGAGACTTTATCTTCCCTCTTTGTTTCCTGGTGCGCGAGGAGAGGGGATTAAGAGTACTGCTTAAAGGTGCTCCAGAGACGGGCGCGAGCTGTGGCTAACAGCGTGGACCCCAGAGATGGGCATGAGATGCTAAGGCTGCTGCTGCTGCCACCAAGAAGCCAGTGTGTGAGCACAGGTCACTATCCACACCTGCCTTCTGGGGAGCCTGTGCAGCCCACCATTGCCAAGGTCCCAGCATACAGGGACAACTTCCCTGGGAGAACGCACGGCGCGCCTCAGGTGGTGCAACGTCACGCTGGCCTCTGCCACTGCAGGCTCGCCCCGCATTGTGCCCCTCCCTCCCCCAGGCCTGAGTGAGCCAGAGACCCCGAATCAGCAGCTCCTTTAACCTCGTCCTATCTGAGCAAAGAACAGATGCCCTCCATCAACCTACACGCAGAGGCGGGGCCAAATCCAAAGCTGAGCCCCGGGAGCTGTGCGAACAAAGAAGAGAAAAGGAAATCTCTCCCAGCAGCCTCAGGAGCAGCAGATTAAATCTCCACAATCAACCTGATGTACCCTGCATCTGTGGAATACCTGAATAGACAATGAATCATCCCAAATTGAGGAGGTGGACTTTGAGAGCAAGATTTATGATTTTTTTCCCCTTTTCCTCTTTTTGTGAGTGTGTATGTGTATGCTTCTGTGTGAGATTTTGTCTGTATAGCTTTGCTTTCACCATTTGTCCTAGGGTTCTATCCATCTGTTTTTTTGTTTTGTTTTGTTTTTACTTAAAAAAATTTTTGTTTTCTTAATTATTTTATATTTTAATAACTTTATTTTATCTTACTTTATTTTATTTTATTTTATCCTCTCTTTCTTTCTTTCTTTCTGAAATCTGAAAGTGAAATCAAGAAAACACTCACATTTACCATTGCAACAAAAAGAATAAAATTTCTAAGAATAAACCTACCTAAGGAGACAAAAGACCTGTATGCAGAAAATTACAAGACACTGATGAAAGAAATTAAAGATGATACAAATAGATGGAGAGATATACCATGTTCTTGGATTGGAAGAAGCAACATTGTGAAAATGACTCTACTACCCAAAGCAATCTACATATTCAATGCAATCCCTATCAAACTACCACTGGCATTTTTCACAGAACTAGAACAAAGAATTTCACAATTTGTATGGAAACACAAAAGACCCTGAATAGCCAAAGCAATATTGAGAAAGAAAAACGGAGCTGGAAGCATCAGGCTCCCTGACTTCAGACTATACTACAAAGCTACAGTAATCAAGACAGTATGGTACTGGCACAAAAACAGAAAGATAGATCAATGGAACAGGATAGAAAGCCCAGAGATAAACCCATGCACATATGGTCACCTTATCTTTGATAAAGGAGGCAGGAATGTACAGTGGAGAAAGGACAGCCTCTTCAATAAGTGGTGCTGGGAAAACTGGACAGGTACATGTAAAAGTATGAGATTAGATCACTCCCTAACACCATACACAAAAATAAGCTCAAAATGGATTAAAGACCTAAATGTAAGGCCAGAAACTATCAAACTCTTAGAGGAAAACATAGGCAGAACACTCTATGACATAAATCCACAGTAAGATCCTTTTTGACCCACCTTGTAGAGAAATGGAAATAAAAACAAAAATAAACAAATGGGACCTAATGAAACTTCAAAGCTTTTGCAGAACAAAGGAAACCATAAACAAGACCAAAAGACAAACCCAGAATGGGAGAAAATATTTGCAAATGAAGCAACTGACAAAGGATTAATCTCCAAAATTTACAAGCAGCTCATGCAGCTCAATAACAAAAAAACAAACAACCCAATCCAAAAATGGGCAGAAGACCTAAATAGACATTTCTCCAAAGAAGATATACAGATTGCCAACAAACACATGAAAGAATGCTCAACATCATTAATCATTAGAGAAATGCAAATCAAAACTACAATGAGATATCATCTCACTCCGGTCAGAATGGCCATCATCAAAAAATCTAGAAACAATAAATGCTGGAGAGGATGTGGAGAAAAGGGAACACTCTTGCACTGCTAGTGGGCATGTGAATTGGTACAGCCACTATGGAGAACAGTATGGAGGTTCCTTAAAAAACTACTAGTAGAACTACCATATGACCCAGCAATCCCACTACTGGGCATATACCCTGAGAAAACCATAATTCAAAAAGAGTCATGTACCAAAATGTTCACTGCAGCTCTATTTACAGTAGCCAGGAGATGGAAACAACCTAAGTGTCCATCATCGGATGAATGGATAAAGAAGATGTGGCATATATATACAATGGAATATTACTCAGCCATAAAAAGAAACAAAATTGAGCTATTTGTTGTGAGGTGGATGGACCTAGAGTCTGTCATATAGAGTAAAGTAAGTCAGAAAGAGAAAGACAAATACCGTATGCTAACACATATATATGAAATCTAAGAAAAAAATGTCATGAAGAACCTAGGGGTAAGACAGGAATAAAGACACAGACCTACTAGAGAATGGACTTGAGGATATGGGGAGGGGGAATGGTAAGCTGTGATAAAGTGAGAGAGTGGCATGGACATATATTCATTACCAAACGTAAAATAGATCGCTAGTGGGAAGCAGCCACATAGCACAGGGAGATCAACTCGGTGCTTTGTGACCACCTAGAGGGGTGCGATACGGAGGGTGGGAGGGAGGGAGACGCAAGAGGGAAGAGATATGGGAACATATGTATATGTATAACTGATTCACTTTGTTATAAAGCAGAAACTAACATACCATTGTAAAGCAATTATACTCCAATAAACATGTAAAAAAAAAGACACATGCACCCCAATGTTCATTGCAGCACTATTTACAATAGCCACGTCATGGAAGCAACCTAAATGCCCATCAACAGACAAATGGATAAAGAAGATGTGGTACATATATACAATGGAAAATTACTCAGACATAAAATGGAACGAAACTGGGTCATTTGTTGAGACGTGGATGGATCTAGAGACTGTCATACAGAATGAAGTACGTTAGAAAGGGAAAAACATCGTATATTAACACATATATGTGGAACCTAGAAGAATGGTACAGAAGAACCGGTTTGCAGAGCAGAAATTGAGACACAGATGTAGAGAATAAACGTATGGACACCAAGCGGGGAAAATCGCAGGGGGGTGGGGGGTGGGGATGGTGGTGTGATGAATTGGGCGATTGGGATTGACATGTATACACTGATGTGTATAAAATTGATGACTAATAAGAAGCTGCTGTATAAAAAAATAAAAATTCTTTTAAAAAATCAACATTTCTAAAACTGATCAGGGGAGGGCAGTAAAGAGTTACATATGGCTGCTAGTCAAGAAAGTATTCATACAATAGAAAAAAAAAAACTGCAAACAATAAATGCTGGAGAGGTTGTGGAGAAAAGGGAACCCTCTTGCACTGTTGGTGGGGATGTAAACTGATACAGCCACTATGGAGAACAGTATGGAGGTTCCTTAAAAAACTAAAAATAGAACTATCGTAGGACACAGCAATCCCGTTACTGGGCATATACCCTAAGAAAACCATAATTCAAAAAGAGTCATGTACCACAATGTTCATTGCAGTTCTATTTACAATAGCCAGGACATGGAAGCAACCTAAGTGTCCATGAACAGATGAATGGATAAAGAAGATGTGGCACATATATACAATGGAATATTACTCAGCCATAAAAAGAAATGAAATTGAGTTTTTAAAGTGAGGTAGATGGACTTAGAGACTGTCATACAGAGTGAAGTAAGTCAGAAAGAGAAAAACAAATACCGTTTGCTAACACATATATATGGAATCTAAAAAAAAAAAAAAATGCTTCTGAAGAACCTAGGGGTGGGACAAGAATAAAGATGCAGACATAGGGAATGGACTTGAGGACACAGGGAGGGGCAAGGGTAAGCTGAGACACAGTGGGAGAGTGGCATGGACATACATATACTACCAAATGTAAAATAGATAGGTAGTGGGAAGCAGCCACATAGCACAGGGAGATCAGCTCGGTGCTTTGTGTCCACCTAGAGGGGTGGGATAGGGAGGGTGGGAGGGAGACGCAAGAGGGAGGAGATATGGGGATATATGTATATGTATATCTGATTCACTTTGTTATAGTGCAGCAACTAACACACCATTGTAAAGCAATTATACTCCAATAAAGATGTTAAAAAAAATAAATAAATAAAGCAAATGAGAGAATGCAAGAAAGAATCCACCTGCCAATGCAGGGGACATGGGTTTGCCCTGGTTCGGTAAGATCCCACATGCTGCTGAGCGACTAAGCCCGTGTGCCACAACTAGTTAGCCTGCACTCTAGAGCACGCAAGCCACAACTACTGAGCCCGCGTGCCTAGAGCCCATGCTCCGCAACAAGAGAAGCCACGGCAATGACAAGCCCGTTCACTGCAATGAAGAGTAGCCCCCGCTGGCACAACTAGAGACAGCCCGTGCGCAGCAACGAAGACCCAACGCAGCCAAAAAACAAATAAATAAAATTTAAAAATAAATTAATAAAATAAAATAAAAACTCAGCACCTTTATTCTACACAGTTTACCTTCAGCCTAATAGCATAACTTCTCTGTAGCTCAAAATCTCTTGATTCAATTTTCATCCTTCCCCAGTAGAAAAAAGAAGAAAAATTTCGGGTTTTTTTCCCAATCAGCAGGGCTGCTCTCGGCCAGGCTGGCCCCAGCAGCGGCCTGGTGCTCACTGCACTGAGGGCTGTTCTCACCTTGGCCAGCTCTCCAGGAAGTGCAGGTTCCGATGAGGCTGCTGTGCTCCCGGTGCACCTCAAGCACAGGCAGGTGGGCAGGTTGGCAGGTGGAGGCCACCAACTCACACTGGCGTTCAAGCCACTACCGCTGCATCTCCCCGGGGCCCTCGCTGGCCTCGGGGCTTCAGCCTTCGCCTCCACCGCAGCCTCTCTCACCCAGCTGCAAATTGGCACACTCACCCCTGACTACTACCACTTATCTGTGACAGAGAACTTTGGGCCTGTTCTCATAGGCCCCGCGGCACGTGCCCTGACGTGTGACGTCAACGCGTCACACACAGGACGTAGCAAGGCCGGGCATGGGGTGAGGAAGCCTGGGATAGATTTCAGGCGCCGGGCCCCGGAGGTTCGCGAACCGCTGGCCTCGGTGTTGCAGTACTCTGCGCCTGTCCAAACGTAGCCCCAGGGCCGGTTATGGCGCAGGCACCAAGCGGTTGTCTTGGCTTCTCCACTTCACCCCTCCCCCAACTTTGCATGCCCTTGGAGACTGAAATGCCAACCCAGAGAAGTGCACTTCTGCCTGAAATCAGAGACACTTAGGCCCCAGGGGTTTGGAACTGCCTGTGGAGAAGAGCAAATGGTGCTGACTGCGGTTGATTCATTTGCTCATTTGCGATGAAAACGCGGGCTCTAGTGATAGGGGTCCTGCCACACCTCATTCTGAAGAAAGTGGATGATAGTTTTAGGGAGAGAGCCCAAGAATAGTATCAGCAGAAAGATTTAATCCCAAGACCTAATACTTTAAGTTTTGTCAACCCAGTAACCTTTATTTTTCAGAGGTTTCTTCACCCTCAATCCACTCCCCAACCTTAAGTATCAAGTTTTTGTTAAATTACACCAGTAATAATTTTGGAAAAGTCATAAAAAAAAATAATGTAGTACGATGTGATGTGAATAAGGGACCCCAGGATTAGAAGTCAAGAGACCCTGGGATATTAGTGTCAGGCTTCATTTGACTACCTGTAGGAACTACCAGTCACTTAATCCCTCAGTTCAAACTTATTAATCAGTAAAGTGAGGGAGTTGAAATAGAGGTCTTCAAAATTTTGAGTGTCTGACCTTAGCAACTCTGATACATTATCACAGATAATGACTACATGTTTTTGTAGCTGTAATTTCCCCGGAATGAAAACCAAAAATTAGGGCACAGTTCAGGGAAAATAAGGACGCACCTATAAAATATCGGCAAGAAAAAAAAAAAAAGAACAATTCTCAGTCAAAGCAAAATCTCTAAAGTTTAGTTCATTTAAACCATACGGTTTTGAAAGTATAAAAACGAATACATTTCAAAACCGGCCATTCCTGGTTTGTATACAGAAAGCAGGCTGTTGCTAAAATTCTTCAATGCTTAAAGTAGCAAACAGGAAGAAGACAGATATTTAGATCTCCCTGTTCCTTAGATCTTGCAGCTTGCTTTTGTTACTAGCCAAAGTTTTCTCTTCCCTTTACTTTCTCAGCTTTCTTACTTCCTCCTTAGATTAATCCTTTGCATTCTGGCCCTGTGGGGGATTTTCTTTATAAAGTCTCCTCACCACCTCTAAGCCTTTTCTCAGTCTTCACCCTTTTCAAGCTTTATAGTAGCTGATGCTGTTGATTGCCCATAATTCTTAAGATAGCCTTTTTCCTTCATAAGATAATTTCCTATTTTATTTACCTGGATATTCTCTGTGTCTTCTCTCCCTTCTTCCTCTCCCTTTTTCTCCACACTCCAAAGTCTCCTACTTTATCCTTTTTTTCATTAAACTCTTTTCCATGGCAATCACATCTAAACATTGGCTTAAATTATTATTTCTTGGTAGAAACCTCACAAATGCCTAACTCTGATACTATTCTCTGTTCAGAGTTTTCAAAATACCTACTGAACAAAATAATAATAAAATCACCAATTATTGAATGCTGACAAATCTAAGCACTTAATATGTTGAATATTAAATTTTCAAAAATGAAGTACTCACAGGTATGTGATTAATATACAGTATATTGAGTACTTTTTAGTCTTGTTATCACACCCAGTGTATAGATACATGTGACAAAGGCTACTATATTTCAGTATGCATTTGTGTATCTTGTAATGCTATTATAAATACTATTGTTTGGGGGAAAAGAGTTTATAGCTATGCATAATAATAAAAATAAGACATGTATCATCAACTCCTGAATAATGGCCTGAATCTTTACCATGTGGGAAGCTGATGTTTGTACTACTAGAACAGTAGTAACACACACCTGTTTACACTCTAACAAATTATTAAAAACCTGTTTACACTCTTACAAATTATTGAAGACCCCAAATAGCTTTTGTTTATGTGAGTTGTATCTACTGATAATACTTTACTAGAAATTAATACTGATACGTTTATAAAATATTTATTAATTCATATGGTAGGCACCCTCTAAGATGGCCCACAATGATCCCTACCTCCTGATAGTCATGCCCTTGTGAAAAGTCATGCCCTTGTGAAATCCCCTCCCCTTGATTTGCAGCCTGGATTTATTGACTCCTTTCAAAACACAGAGTACAACTGAAATGATGGGATGTCACTTCCAGGATTAGCTTACAAAAAGACTGTGGCTTCTGCCTTGCTTGTTCTCTCTCTCTCTCTCTCTCTCTCTCTCTCTCTCTCTCTCTCTCTTTCTCTCTCTCTCTCTCTCTCTCTCTCTCTCTCTCTCTCTCTCTCTTTCTCTCAATCTCTCTGACGGAAGCCAGCTGCCATGTTGTAAGTTGTCTTATGGAGAAATCCATGTGGCAAGGAATTGATATCTCTGGCCAACAGCAGTGAGGAATTGGGTTCTGTCAATAGCTACATAGGTGAGCTGAGGAGAGCCCCCTCCCAGTCAAGCCTTAAGATTACTGCAGCCCTGCTGACATCCTGATTATAGCTTTGTGAAAGACCCTAAGCCAGAGGTACCCAACTAAGCCACATCTGGATTCCTGACCCAAGAAATGCTGAGATAATATTTATTGTTTTAAGCTGCTAAATTTGGGGAAAATTTGTTACACAGCAACATATAACTAATACAATTCATCTTAAAATAACAATAATAACATATTCTATGAAAAATAACTATTTCCCAAAAAGAAAAATGTAGTGAGATGAGTGGTATTGTTTTCAATGTTTGCAAATCTCCCTAATGTCTAGTTTCATAGAAGACATCTGATTTCTCATATCTGCTTCTGAATTTAACCTGTTGCAGTACATTGTTTTGGTTGACATACATGAAGAAAACCCAACCTTACACAGACATGTAGTTGTGGAGGGAGTATTTTAATAGTCTTTCCTGATAACTGTGGATATTCTTCTTTAGTCTTATACCAGCATTCAGCAAGTGATACTTTCTTAAAGGTGAGTTTCAATGTAGAAACCATATACTCTTGTTACATTAAAATTTATTGGTCTGTCTTGCACTTTGAATTAATCATTTACTAATGCATGACTTTGTAACATCATGTATTGATCATTTGAGTAATACTGGTTTTCTGAGTTATGCAACTCTTCCATTGATATGTTGCATTAGTTTCATTATACAACAACCTCCCTGCCTCCCTCTAAAAAAAAAAAAAAAAAAAAATTTTTTTAATACCCCCACCATTTTTACCAGAAAAGCCTTTAAGTTTGGGGGACTTGTTGTATTAGTTATCTACTATTGCATAGCAAGTTATCCCAAGTTAGCAACTTAAAACAACAAACTTTTATTATCTCACAGTTTCAGTGGGTCAGGAATCTAGGAGTGGCATAGCTGGGTGGTTCTGCCTCCAAGTCTTTCAAGAGGTTGCAGTCAAGTTGTTGGCTGGGCTGCAGTCACTTAAAAGTGCAACTGAGAGACAATCTACTTACAAACTCATTCAACATGCTGCTTGCCAGGCTTCAGAAGATCTACTTCCAAGTTCATTCACATGGTTGCTTGTAAGCCTCAGTTCCTTGCCATGTGGGCCCCTCCATGGGCTGCTTGAGTCTCCTTATGACAGGGCAGTTGGCTTCCCTTTCCCAGGGATAAAAGACACACACACACACACACACACACACACACACACACACACACACACACACACAGAGAGAGAGAGAGAGAGAGAGAGAGAGAGAGAGAGAATAAGAGAGCCAACCCAAGATAGAAGTCACAGTCATTTCATTGACTAATGTCAATATGATAACTCATCACTTCAGCCATGTTCTGTTCACTAGAAATGGTCCAGGCCAAACTCAATGGGAGGGAAGCCAAGCTCCACCTCTTGAGGGGAGCTGGATCAAAAAATGTGGAGACATAGCTACAAAACCACCACAAGTTGTCAAACTCATGATGCCGGATGCAAGTTCCTCCCAAATTATAATTTTTCCTTTAAAGCTCAAGCTTATCATCAGCAACAAGCACTGTCAGTTGTTTTTCTCGAAATGACGAGCTTCTTTCATTTTTGAGAAAATATCTTGCCAAACACTCAACTCTATATAACCATAGTTTTTCTGTCAGTCATTCTTTCAAGTGAAGATGATCTTCTGTGAGAAAGCAGCAACTTTAGCTCATGACTCCAGCAAGTATACTATTGCTTTTCCTTGGGGCAATCATATATTTCAGTAGGCACAGAAAAGCTTTATGCATACTTCCTATTAAATCACACAAAATATTAAAATGATGTATACTCAAGGGTAAATATTTAATAAAATTAATCATTTTTATTGCTTCATCTTAGGTAAAACTGACTTTGGGGGGGGTACAGACTAGACTACTCAGAACTTCTGACTAGGAAAATCATTGTAGGAGCAGGTAAATCAAGAAAAGCTTCAAGGAAAAAGGTGTATATTGACATTGGGTGGGAGCTACTTTAAGACTGGCAGCGGGGAGGAAAGGTGGGAGAGGAAAATAAGCAAAAACAGTGGGACTGGAATGAGATGAGCATGTTATGTTCAAGAACAAAGGGAAAGAAGGCTAATTTGGGAGCAAGCTGTGGACTTGATATAGGCACCTGTGAAGGGAAACAGCCTGATAGCCTCATAAAATAGACCCCACCTGAAGGGGCAGTGTGAGAGGAGGACTATTGGAAGTCCAAGGGCTTCTCAGGATTGTTATCTACCGGGAAATGCAGCGGGAGCGTCCCAGCAGGCTTCCATGAGACACAGAATCACCTTTGACTATTCTATTTCCCACTCCTGAGGGCACCAATGCTAGTCAAAACCATACAGTTAAATAAGAGCTTTTCCCCATCTTATCTTTTCTCCTTCCCTCTTGCATCTTTGAAAAGGCCAAAACTAGCAACTGATGAGAGAACAGGGGCACTGAGAAGAGGAAGCACAGCCTACCACAGCTGCCTCCTCTCTCCACTGTCGATTTCCAAGCCTGGCACAAAACAGGTACGAAAGGGGAGAAGTTTTAAACGGAACGAGATTAGAGTTTGGATTCTTATCTTGGACTGGACTCTAATTACTAAAAAGAGACTATTATTACCTGAGAGCAAACACAAAACTAAAACTCTACCTGAGAATTCAAGGGAGTAGAGGTGGAGCACAGTGAGCTGGCACAAATTGATAGTGCAAGTTTGAAGGACAGTGGACAAAAAGATAGTTGCTTTCAGCTTGCATCCTACTAAGTTCACCTCCTGTAACGAAGTGGTTACAATAACTATTTATTGGGCACTTATTTTTACAGGCTGAGGTTCTGCTGGCCATGTTTCAATGAATGGCCAAGATGTATTTATGTTTAGAATGGTGTTTTCAGAGTGATTGGAACCAGGCTACCCAGAGTTCACATCCTAGCTCTGCTACTTAAAAAATGTGACATTGTTAATCTCTTGAACTCTCAGTTTCTTCATCTATAAAATGAAAATAAGTAATGCCTACCTCACAGGGTTGTGGTGAAGAGTGAAGGAGATAAGATAGGTGCTATAACACAGCGCCTGGTACATAGTGAGCCCTCAATAAATGGTAGCAATGATTATGATCTTTTTTTTTAAATTGGAGTATAGTTGTTTTACAATGTTGTGTTAGTTTCTGCTGTACAGCAAAGAGAAGTAAGGTCCTTGTGCTATACAGCAGGTTCTTATTAGTTATCTATTTTATACATATTAGTGTATATATGTCAGTCCCTATCTCCTGTTGACCTTTGAGCATTTGGATCCAGCCCAACCTGAAACAAACTTTGAGCATTTGGATCAGCCCAACCTGAAACAAACTCTACTCCCGGACTTTTCAGTTAAGTGAGCCAAAAAAATTCCCCCCTTTTCGACTATGTGTATAGTGATCTACCACTGTGTAACAAGTTACCCCCAAACTTTATGGCTTTAAACAACAACATTTAGTATCACAGTGTCTGTGGGTGAGGAATCTAGGGGTGGCATCTCTGGGTCCCCTGGGTCACAGTCCCTCATGAGATTACATATAGATGTGAGCTTAGGCTGTTTCAGCTCAAAGCTTGATTGAGAAAGGATCTCCTTCCAAGCTCACTTCTTGTGGCAGACTTCAGTTCCTGATGGGCTGTTGGATTGAGATCCTCGGTTCTTTGCTCTCTGTTAGTCAAAGGTGGCCCTCAGTTCCTTGCTGTGTGGGCCTCTCCATAGGGTAGCCCACAATGTGGCAGCTGGCTTCCACCAGAGCAAGCAACACAGAAGCCAGAGTCTTTTATCACTAATTATCTTTTAACATCTTTATTAGAGTATAATTGCTTTACAGTGGTGTGTTAGTTTCTGCTTTATAACAAAGTGAATCGATCATCATGATCTTAGTGTAGTGACCAAAAATATTATTTTAGAAAAATTTACCAGCTATTAGCATGTGAGATAGATTGAAAGTGAGTCAAGATTAGGATCCGGGAGAAAAATTAGGAACATTGAATAATAAAATGAGGCTAGAGTGGTAAACATAGGGATGAAAAAGAGGTGAATAGACAAATATAAGGGATATTTGAGAGGAAAATGACCGTAAGAAGTACCTGCTTAGATATAATACGGTAAATAAAGGAGAAGGAAGAGTCAAAAGCAGCTTAAATTTTTAAAGCTTGGTTAGATGGGAGAATAATAGAAATGGAAGAAATAGAGCCGTGGCAGAATGAGCATGATTGGGTAAGAGTGGTGGGAAGAAAACATTTGTTTTGTTACATTTCAAATTTAGGTGACAGTGGGACTTCCAAGTGCAAATATCCTATAGATATTTGGAGTGTCATTTATTTATTTATTCATCTGTCTTGAGAGGCTACTTAGATTCAGACACCATGCTAGGCTCTAGTGAGAACAACCTGGTAAAGAGTTGGAGTTTAAATGGGACATCTGGGCCAGAGAGACAGACTTAGGGGCCTTTATCATAAAGCTGTTCCCTGAAACCATGAGTATTCATCAATTTTCTAATGGAGTGTGTCAAGAGGAGATAATTTCTGGGTATAATCACAGTTAAGGAGACAAAAGAAATGGCCTATGGGTGAGAAATAATTAGGATCACATGTTGTAATTATTTTTATATTAAATTTTAACCATCTACAGTTTATAAATATTTAATTATGACCAAAAAAAAGGAGTTCTATAGTAGCTGTTCATATTTTTTAAACTCTTTATCTTGGAATAATCATAGATTCACAGGAATTTGCAAAAATAGTAGAAAGTTTCCATTTGCCCTTCACCCAGTTTCCCGTAATGACTACATCTTACATAGCTATAGTACAATATGAAAACCAGTAAAGTGGAGTCAGTATAATCCACTGACTTTATTCAGATCTCACCAGGTTTACATGCACTCATTTGTGTCTATATCTGTATAATTCTATGCCATGTTATTACACCATGTATGGATTCATGTCGTATTTCATCAATTGTTAAAATTTTTTTTCTTTTTCCTCATTCCAGTTACTTATGTAACTTGAAGAATCCACACCACAGAAATTTTTTTAAAGCATGTTTTGGTAGTTTACTGATATCCCCTAATGTTCAAACAGCCAAGGATAGCAAAGATCATAAAGATTTTTAAAACATTTAATTAGCAAGGAACTTGTAAATGTTTTACACTGTTGAATATATTGAGCCAGATTCTTCTGAGACCTTTAGCCAGTCACTCACTGTTCCCCAAGTTCTGTATCAGTAAAATGTGAGTTATGATTTCTGAAGTCCTTTATAACCCTGCAGTTCTACAATTTTAAAATTCTAAGATCACTTGTTCTCATGACATAAAGCAGAAACTTGTGATTATTGCATTACTTCTTTTGAGTCAGGGTCAGTCTCATACCTTATCAGACAGGTGACCAGTGGGGCAGTTCATCGTTGTCTTATTGTAAATAAGACCATATTAGCTTGAAAGATTTTAACATAGCTTCCACATGTGGCTGATGCCTCAGAAGGGCTTGCATATATTACATAATGGGAGAATAAACTAATTATTGTTCAAAAACATATTTTTGAATAAAAATATTTGTTACCTGCTTATTTTTAATAATAATTTAACTAAAACATCATCAAAATTTGTGATACTCTGACCTGGGTCAGACAAGTGGGAGGCCTCCTCTGTTTAGGAAGACAATAGTATTAGACCAACTACCAAGAAAATTGATATTTGTAAACTGGATCCCCTTTTTCCCTCCCCAAAAGATCTGTAATTGATTTCACAAAAATAGTAAAAGATTTTGTGCTTAGACAAAAGTGTTAGTAGAAGATCCATGTAAGGAAGCTCAGGGTTAAAGTAAATATTTGTAGGCTGAGTAAACACCACTTTGTGAAAACTGCCATGAGATATAGACTTTGTACAGTGGTCACAGTAGAAAGCCTGACAGACTTCCTATGTTTTACATATTGATGGCAAAACACAGCAGTAGTCAAGTTAGATTTCTAATTCAGTAATGTTCTAGGAAAAAAACAGTGAACTAAAGCACTTCATGATGTTACTTTTACTGAACTAAAGTTAATGGAGTAATTGAGTAATTTAAATTCTTAAAGAATTGTTCAGTAGCTTGTTCCATTTAAAACTGTACTAGTAGTTCCAATTTCATGGTACCAAGATTCTCTCAAGGGAAAACTTACGAACACAAAGTGTTTGCTTTTAATCGAGAGTTGGTAGAGAAAAAACAAAAACAAAAAAAAACTTCTCTCCAATAAGTGCAAATTTTTACTTTTTTACTGCACATATAAATTTTTTGGCAGAGAACCTGAACCCAATTTGGGCTATAGATCTAGTTTACTCTCATATTTAAGAATAAGTACCCATTTTGGAAATACCCATCAAGGGAGGAATGCTACTAACTCAGGGAGGGAGGCCTGAATATTCCCAGTTTACAGGTGCTCAGAGGCCTTAAGTGATTTTCCCCTACCACACAGCTGCTGAGAGGCAGAAATGAGATAAGGACCAAGTTTGTCTGACGCAAACATTTACTGCTTTCAGGCATATTATATGCTAATATCTATAAATCATTTCCATATCTTTACTTATATAAACAACAGAATTTCTGTTAGGGAGCATTCAGCGTTTTGCTCCTGTATATTGCATTTATTTATTTACTTAAAAGTCTCAATAAAGCACCAGTTGTATTAAATCAGATGACTTTTTTATTCAATTAAATTAAACTGAATGTTATTTTCTACTTTTTGGTAAAAGAAAATTAAAATTAAGCATAAATAGGGGAAAACAGCATTTGTAACATATATAACAAAGGGCTAAAATCCTCAATTCGTATCGAATTCATAAATAAATATATAAACGTGCCAAAAGAAAAAATATTGGCAAAGACAATCACAAAGGAGTCCTCCATTTACTTAACAGCTATTTTCTGAATGCCTTCCATATACCCTACATTGTGCTATGTGTTGGAGATAGAATGAGTAAGTATTTATTGACTTCATGCCATATTGCTAAAAAATGGTTTATTTAGGATAATTCCACCTTGCAAAAATGTATATATACATAAAAAATCTGGAAGGACATATATATAGTGGTTATCAATGGGTGTTTAATTGAAACAAAATAATGAACATGTATTTCTTTTGTAATAAATTTTTATTAAAAAGTATAAAACTTACAGGCATAAAATTATTCAGTTATTTCACCTAATGTCCGGGGGGGGGGTTGGTAATAAATATATACCTCTCTTTTCTTATCCAATGGAAGATGGATTCCAGTAGAAATGGATTCCTTTCTTTCTTTTATACCACTATAAATCTCGCTTCCTGGATCCTGCCCCAAGACACAACAGATACACCAACACTGACATACAAACATGCACTCAGAGATACAAATACATGGATATAAGACAGTCTCCTACACAGTAGACACACACCACACCACGCTACACCACACCATACCACATCACACAGAAACACACACAGAGATACACAGTCTCATGAAAACTTACTTTAGTGTAAGAGAAAGAGTTGGCAGAGATCTGATGGTTTTAATCTCGGAAATAGCTTTCATTATTCTCTAAATTTCTCTTTATTTTTCATCTGAAACCCTTGAATGCCATATTTTTCATGCTTGCATATTACAAAATGTATAACGATAGCTCTCTGATTGACCCCCTTTTGGTTTTTTGTTTTTGTGCCTAAATCGTCTGTTCCATCTATTTGTTTTGGGTATTAGACTGTCTTGGGACGTGTGACAGATACATGGCTGTAGCAGCTGGTAGTCTAAGGAAATGGCAAATGGCTTTGGGGAATCAAAACAGATCAATATGGAACAGTTGATAGGAGATAGTAATTTTTTCACTTAATGATTTAGTCACAATGAAAAGTTTTCTGATTCTCAACTTTTTCAGTTTTACAATTATGTACAGAGCTAGTGATTAAAATTTTCTTTAAAAGTCCAATAAATGTCAGCTGGTAATAATGTTTATGAAGTATTACATTGCCCTAATACAATTTTGTAAAAAGAAAATTAACTGAGTATTTGTGGAGAATCTGCTTTAAACCTAACACTATACATTTATTTGAATGACTATAGACTAGATTGAATTTCACTATACTCTAATAGCTACCCAATTTTTTATGCCATGTAAGAAGCCTTTTCTTTTTTTTTTTGTTTGCTTTTTGTTTATCTAGAAGCCTTTTCGTTTTAAATGATTTTTTATAGCTAATAACTGTCAGGAAGCACACGAATATTAACTGAAATCTCAACACAGGAGTTAGTCAAAACCTATCTCAAGGGTACTATATTTCTAGTGTTTGTCCATGGTTTCTATTCAAACATAAATAATCCAAGGTTTCTATTACTCAGAAACTTTCCCAGATTTTCTTTTTTGATATTCCAGAGGGAGTCATCTATCTCCTTACTTTTATATTTCTGTAAGGAAAGTAAGGGAGGCACGCAGTGAAAAAGGGATGAAAGACAAAACGTTTCCTACAGTGTTTGGGGTGGGGTGGGGTCACCGATTCCCAAAGCACAGCAATTTGACCTCTTCCCACCCTCAATGAAAAAAAAAAAAACATTCCCCAGACCTTCTTTTCTTTTCTTTTCTTTTCTTTTATAAATTTATTTATTTATTTATTGGCTGCGTTGGGTCTTTGTTGCTGCGCGCGGACTTTCTCTAGTTGCGGCGAGCGGGGTCTACTGTTCCTTGCGGTGCGTGGGTTTCTCATTGCGGTGGTTTCTCTTGTTGCGGAGCATGGGCTGTAGGCGCGCGAGCCAATAGTTGTGGCTCGTGGGCTCTAGAGCGCAGGCTCAGTAGTTGTGGCGCACAGGTTTCATTGCTCCGCGGCGTGTGGGATCTACCCGGACCAGGGCTTGAATCTGTGTCCCCTGCATTGGCAGGTGGATTCTTAGCCACTGCGCCACCAGGGAAGTTCCAGTAACAAATCCTTTGATGACTCATTTGATTCCTTGAGACTAGGAAGTCTTTCGGTATCGAGAGGACTCAGTTACTTCCTAGAGGAACTGCACAACAGTTCAGTCTCAGGTAGATCTCAGGCAGATCCTCTGCTTGACATCCGAAAGGTAAATTAGATGTTTCCTTCCCTGGCTCGCTCCTTTAATCATTTACATAAATTCTTAAATTCTAACATTTCTTTCAGTAACTAGAAAAGAGGGCAATTTCTCCCCTTCTCAATCTTATCTAAACAGAAACTCTGAGTACATCATCCAAACTTTAAACAATATTTATTTTGTTTGATATGTATATTATATTTAAAAATATGTATCATATAAAATCTGTATGTAAAGTATATCTTTATTCTTTTTTGCTTAATATTTCTGCTTTATATTAAAGAGATAACAAGCTCCTTGCTAATAAGAACAAGCCTCATCAAGTTACTTGTATAATATAATGGGGCAATAGAGGGTTTGTTCTTGCCATGTTGACCCTGCTGTTTTTGAACTGAGGGTGTTTTGACACAAAAGCATTTTTTAATAAAAATAATTAATATCAGAAAGAAACATTAATGAATATTGGAATTTTGTAGCCAGCTAAATTACCATTCAACAATAACAGTGAAATAACTTTTTTTCAGACAAAAATCAGAAGGATTTACCACAGAGAGGGCCTGTTCATTTTATTTTTGAATGACAGCTTAGCTGAAGAATTTTAAAAGAAGAAAATTCTGAAGGAAGGATGGATGTGAGAAGTAATATTAATAAAAGATCTATTAGCACATGGATAAAACTAAACAAACATTAACCTTTAAAATAATAAAAACAAGGACTAAATTTAGCAGTTAAAAAACACAAGCTAAAATACTGGACACCAATTACATGTAAGTTGGGGTGGGGTGGGGACATTATACATTAAGTTTACACATTAACTGATAAAGACTTGACATTCACATAATGTTAAATTGTTCTATCCAGGAACGTGTGTGGTGTGTGCTAGATTACATTTTCTAAAGATGCTCTAACAATATCTCCCAACCCACATGCTCTACTACAATGTGGCCTTAGCATTCCTCTCATCAAGAGATGGGGGGTCTATGTCCTCTTCCCTTTAATCTGTCCTCTTCCCTTTAATTGTCACACATTTGTAAGCACCATAATACAGCTGAAGTGACACTGTATGGATTCTAAGACTAGGTTATGAAAGGTGAATGCAGTTTCCTCCTTGTTCAGTGAGATACTCACTTCTGTATTCCTGAACCACCATGCAAGAAATCCAACTATCGTAAGGTCTCTAGGTTGTGAGGAAGCCACAAGGGAAGGGCATGTGTAGGCCATCCTGTTGTCCCCCAGCTGAAGTCCCAGTCACTACAAGCATCAACTGCCAGACATGTAAGTGAAGATGCCTCCAGATGATTCCAGCCCCAAATCATTGGACCACTCAAAGCAGATGCATTACTGCAAGCCATTACAGTCTACCCACCTGAGGCCCCAGACATCATGGAGCAGAGACAAACCATTCCTACTGTGTCCTACCCTGTCTGAATCTCTGATCCACAGAATTGGTGAGCACTAGATGGCTGTTTTAAGCCACTATTTTCAGGGTAATTTTGTTATCCTAGAAACAGTAACTAGAGGAATAGGGAATGCCTTTTCATTGTTCAGTTCTTTTATTGTTTTTCCTACTAATGTTTAGTTTTCTTCATATGGATCTCATACATTTCTTGTTAATTGCATTCCAAAACCTTTTAGCCTATTTGTTGCTATTATAAGTGGAATATTTTCTAACTAGATGTTGTTTATATATATATGGATTACATGCATTCATTTGTTCCCAACCAACTTACTTGATTTTCTTATTGTTTTCCTATTGATTTTCCTATTGATTCTCTTGGGATTTCCAGGCATACAATCATAACATCTGAAAATTATTTTATTCCTTTTTCCAATTTCTTATGTTTCTATTTTATTTTTATTTTCTATTTGTCTTAAGTAAATTATGTTTTATATATGCTGAGTTCACATAAGTTCATTTTTAAGTGGTTAAGGTTATCAAACTTTTCTTTTATGAGTAAGTTTCCTGAGGAGCTACCAAGTGAAGATGCCTTGCCAATTGTATATACAGTTCTGATGCTCAGGAGAGAAAACTGGGGTCTGAGAGTTTGAAATTTGAGAATCATCAATGTATAGACAACTGTAGAAGCCATGAGAACAGATGAAAGGGCTCCAGGAGGAAAAGTGTATAGCATGAGAAGAAAGAAAGTCTAGGACAGAACCCTAAGAAATGCCAGTATGTAAAAGATTGGCAGAACAAGGTAACCCTGAGAGTGACCACAGAGAGGTAGAAAAAAACAAGGAGAGTGCTTTGTAACAGAAGGAAAAAAGATGGCATTTCAAGAATGGGGAAAACATCTGCAAGGTCTTGAGAAACCCGAGGAGAGTCTTCTGGATTGGGCAATATGGAGGCCATTGGTGACCTTGAAAACAGCAGTTTGACTGGAATGGTGGGGATGAAAACTAGACTGTAGTGAGTTGAGAAATGAGTAGCACATGAGCAAGGGAGACTTATATGTAAACAACTCTTGGAATAAGTTTGGTTTAATTATTAGAATTAATAATGGGATTTAGCGAAAGTTCCTGAAGGCAAAAATCTATATAAAAAAATCAACTGTATTTTTATATACCAACAACAAACAGGTAAAAGATGAAACAGGGAAAAGTTTCCCTAGATAATGAAGTATAAGATATCAAGTATCTAGGAATAAACTTTAAAGAGTCATGTAATACCTCCATGGAGAAAATTATAAAACTAATTGAAAAACGTTAAAGAAGACCTACATAAATGGATAGATATACTATTGTCATAAACTGGAAGACTAAATCCCAAATTGACTTACAGACTTAATGCAATCCCAATTAAAATCTCAACTGATTTTTTTCATGGAACTTGACAATCTGATTCTAAAGATTCTAAAGATAGGATTGCAAAAGGTCAAAACAGCAAGGGACACTTGAAAAAGTAGAATTGGATGTAAGAGCTATCCTAACACTATGATAATCAAGGCAGCATGGTATTGGCAGGATAGCCAAAAGACCGATGTAAAGCACAGATCCATGCACTTATAGACTCAACATAGCACTTATAGACTCAACATAGGAAATATGTGGCACTGCAGAGCAACAGGGAAAGGATACTCTTTCAATACATGATGTTTGAACAATTGGATATTCATATGGAGGAAAAGAAAATTGTACATCCACTTTGCATCATATACAAAAGTCATTTCCAAGGTAGATTAAAGACCTACCTGTGAAAGGTGAAATATAAAACTTTTGAAATAATACAGAAAAGAGAATTACGATCTCAGGTTAGGGAGAAGTTTCTTAAACAAGACAGAGAAAGTCCTAACTGAAAAGGAAATACTGATAAAATTGACCATTAAATTGAAGAACTTCAGAAAAATGAAGAAAGTGAGAAGATACAAGAATGAGAAGACACATTTACAACAGATATAGCCAACAAAGGACTAAAATCTAGAATACAGAAATTCAGATCAAGGGGAAAAGACCACCCAACGTAAAAATGGACAAAAGACTTCAACAGATATCTCATAAAAGAATAAATCCAAATGGCCAATAAAATCAACCTTATTATTTGTCAGGGAAATGCCAGTTAAAATCACAATGACTTCCTACTAGAACTGGCAAAAATTCAAAGGTTGAAAATAACAAGACGGTTACTTTGGTGAATAAATAGAGTAACAGACTCATGTAGTATAGTGTAAATTGGAGCTACCACTTTGGAAAATTGTCTGGCATTATCTCATAAAATTAAATGTATGCATATTTTATAATGTAGTAATCTCAGTCCTATGTATATGCCGTATAAAAAATAGTGTACATAGGTGCATGTACAAAAATGTTCATAAGTATTATTTATGATAGCCAGAAACTGTAATCAACACACATATTCATCAATACTAGAATCGACATATGAGCCATGGTACCTTCATGTACCAGAATTATATACAGCAATGAAAATGAATGACCTGTTGTTACATATAACAGCATGGATGAAACTTCTGTAAATAACACTGATAAGGGAAGCATGACACAACAGAATACATACACCATGACTCCACTTATATTAAGTTCAAAAGCAGGCAAGTACATTCTCTAAGATTGCATACTTGGGTAGTGTTTTGGTATACTCAAGCCAGGTAATTGAGGATTGTTTAATAAAAGGTGTGGGAAGGGTTTAAGAGAAGCTATAGGAAAGAGT
>NW_006775845.1:168188-170892 GCF_000442215.2 Lipotes vexillifer
GTGCAGTGTTAGGGCTCATAACAGCAGGAGCCATAACAATCCCTAGGCAGGAAGGGGTAAGCAGAGGGAACCCAGAAGGAGAGAGTTGCATGAAGAGGTAAGCCTCATAGGAACTGTGGCCTTTGGTTGGTGTGATGGTTAATTTTGTTTGTCAACTTGGTTGGGACACGGTGCCCAGATATTTGGTCAAACTCTTTCTGGATTTGATAAGATTTTTTTTTCTAAATATGAAATTAACACTTAAATCAGTGGGTTTCAAGTGAAACAGATTACCCTCCATAATATTGGTGGGCCTCATCCAATGAGTTGAAGGCCTTAATCGAACAAAGACTGACTTCCCCAATTAAGAAGGAAGTCTGCTGGCAGACTGCCTTTAGACTTGATCTGTACTCTTCCTCAGGTCTCCAGCCTGCTGGCCTAACTTGCAGATTTTGGATTTACCAAGCATCCACAATTACATGATCCAATTCCTTAAAATAAATCTCTCTCTCTCATATAAATATATAAATATATATATAAAACAGTGTTTTTTATATGTATACACACACACACACACACACACACTCTCACATATCCTATTTTTTCTATTTCTCTGGCTAACCCCGATGAATAAAACCAGCCTAGTTAGCCCTTGGAGAGATGCCGTAGCGGAGCAGCCAGAGGAGGAACATATCCTGTCTCATTCTTCTCCCTCTGATCTCATTGACTAAATGAAACCGAAAGCCAGAAAGGAAAAGAAGCCTGTTGATACAGTTCATACAAGTTAGCCTCCTAGTATACAGAGCAGGGTAGAGGAGAGAGAAGAGCAGGCCTTGACAGGCAAAGAGTTAAACTCATAAAGAAAAGCTTGGAAATTATTAGCATAAAATTCGGGAAGGTGGTCACCTACAGAGCGGTGAGAAGGTAAGGATACAGAAGGGACCCATGGATTGGGTGTATTTCCTTGATCAGCATGGTGGGTCAATGAGCGTTTGTCTTATAATTATTCATTAAACTATACATTTATGTTTTGTGCTTTTTCTGTATTTCATAATTTAAAAGTTTAAAGAAGAAAACAACATTCAACAATAAGAACTTGTATAATATATGAGTTCTAAGAGTCATAATAATTTTCCAGGTGAGCAAATTTGTAGCACTTAAGTCTGTCTAAAACACTAGAAAATTTATTATAGACAAGCATACAAGTCCTGACAAGTGAAAGAACTAAATAACTCAGAACTCAAAACTTGTAAAAAGTTCCTTCCAGCCAGAGGGGGAAGAAAGAATAGTAGCTGGAGACTTGGAGGTGTTTAAACGCTGATAGTAAAAAACAGTAGACAGGTAAATGTTGAAGGCACAGAAGAAAGGGGAAATAGATGGAACGCAGTCCCTCCAATGTCAAAAGGGGAAGCACACATAGCACCACCAGAGAGGGACTAGCCTTGAATAAGATGAAGGATATTTACTGCACTGTGACTGAAGGAAAAAGGATGTATGTGGCTGCGTATCAATTTGTCAGCTTAGCAGTGGGAAGTTGAGGAGAGTTCCCCATCTGATGCTTCCTTTTTCCTCTGTGACAGAAAACATAAGGGAGGTGAAGGAAGGAGAAGATGCCAGAGTCAGAGATGGCAGTGAGAAGGCTTGGACCACTTTGGAAAACAAGAGCATTAACTAGGTTTGCCAGGCAGTACCGAATGCCTGATTGAAGATGGAGACCATGAATTTGTAGCACCATTAATGTGCAGAGTTTTGTGGATTTCTACAGTAAAATGTAGCAACCCAGATATGCACAGAAAAATCAGACACCTGGATTGATCCAGGGTTGTTGGGGTTTCGGACGGAAGGACAATAGAACAAGGCATGTGAGGATAAAGACACCACGAGACCTCAAATGGATAGGGTAAGAAATGAAGAGAGGAGGGCTAGCGGGGAGGGAGGAAGTGGAAGGGTCAACGGTTTGGAGGTTCTTTGCGAGCATGAGCAGGGAGCAACTGAGTGATGGAAAACAAATCACAGAATGTTGTATGTCCAGGCTGTAGACTATTGGAATGCATTGTTTAGGTGTGAAGCAGTTGCAGGTAGTGAGAGCACCTAGGATCTGACCACGGGAAAGGTGGGTTGAAGTGGAGTAGAAGTGAAGGTCACTGAAGATGAAGAGGCTAAGATGTTGAAAAGATAATTCATGTGGATACTGACATCATGGAGGACCATGGACTTCTTGGGGTGGAGAGACGAACAGTGAACAGTCTACGTGTAAGGGGGGGAGGTAGGGGGGTTGACTGGAAGTTTGCTCAGCAACAGGCGAGAGGGGAGCATAGTATATAGTATATATTCTCTTGGGTCTCAGAGAACAGAAGTTCTTCAGGAGGATGGAGGAGTAATGGTCTGGTTCTCCCTTTCTACTCTGACTGGAATTCCAGAAGGTAAACTGGAAAGTTTTGGCAGAAAGGAAAGTATGGGCAAACCTAGATGATTAGGATAAGGTATAGTTGGGCCTGTAATAAGGATATCGGGGAATGGAGCATGTTAGGTTAAACTGGCTATAAAGTTTTCAAGAAGAATTTGCCCTAGAAATGCCTTGATATTGAGTAGTGGGTAGTATTGGTGGCCTAGATGCCAGGTTGGCTCTGGAAGGCTCCAAGTTTTTAGGTCACTCCTTGCTATGAGAATGTAGTAGTAAAACACACATGTGCATTATACACAGTTGTTTGCATACCTGTTCAGC
>NW_006775845.1:170919-173198 GCF_000442215.2 Lipotes vexillifer
CAGCAGGTTATCAGATTCCTCTGAAGTCTTTGTTAAGAACCATATTTAGAAGGTGGATTTGTGAATGTGGCTATTGGATAAACTTTGTTGCTAATTCCAACATGCAGACAGATATTAGCCTCTTCTAAAAGACTGAACCTGCCAATCAGAAGAGAAAACTTGAGAAAACTGAGCAAGGCATAACTTGACTTAATGCAGTTTGCTCTGGAAAATAATGTCTCTATAACAATTTAATGCTGCCATAACTCTAATTAAAGTGTTTATATATGCAAAACATCTTTGGGATCAAAATGACCTGTACCTTAAGTGCTTAATAAATGTTTGTTGAACTGAAAAGGTAATAAACGGCTTCCCATGTAGACTTTCCTAAAGGAAAAAGAAGGTAGTCACGTATCCTAGATTTCTAGGCCCTTTGATAGTTAACCTTGTCATTATAAATGAACAAATTGGTATTCTAGTTTATGCACTGCCCCTTTGTGCATTGGGTTAGCACAAACTTCATCCCTTGAGTATGATCAGCTCTGGACACCTTGACAAAATAAAGTTTCTGGACTTGTAAAACCAAGGAATGAGCCCTGGAAAATGTGACTTGACTGAGACAATGTCATCCTGAGGCTAGCCTGAGCAGCCCAGCTGGCCTCTCCCTATGACATTTCTAGCATGGTTGTTTAGAACAGTGACTCTATTTAAATCAATTTGACCTCCTGCAATAAAAATCTTTGAGACCATGATGAAGTCATTAGCAAAACACTGTTGTAATCATCATTAATGCGAGACGACTGACTAAATTATTAGAAACCATAGTGAGTTAATAAAATACACTGGCTGAAAATGACTCCTAATTCTAGAGTCCAGCATGGGGAGTTACTAATTGTGTACAATTTGTGACTGTTCATGGGTAGCAACCTAGTCACAGACTGTTCCATTTTAAGGCTACAGCTAATGAGTACTAAAACTCTTGTAACAAAACAAAACAAAGGAAACTCTGCTTTTCTTGTCGGTTTTGTATTTTTTGTATTGTTATACTTCACTGCTTCCTGCATTATGCCAGGGTTGCACATTTCTGAGTTTCATTCTTTTTGTTCATGGAATCATAGATCTTTCCCAGAATTCTGAAGAGTTAGACATAATGACCCGTAAAAACAAGATTTTTTCCTACATGGCAAACATTCCAATAACAATTACTGATTATCCTACTGTTTCTGTTCACCCACAAAAAGATAGTTTCTAACTAACCAGTTCAACAAAATGTCAGTTTCTTTCCAGAAGGAAAGAGTTTTCTTGCCCCTCAGAACTTCATAAATTCTCTTTAAGATTTCATAAATTCTCTTTAAGTCATAATGTAAACAAGGCCCATCCTTTAACTTTACCTGGTGTCAAGTAGTTTAACTATTATTTTTATATTAAATCAACAATGATACTATGACTTAATGACAAAACTTGAGAAGACAAAAAAAAATCTGGGCTTGTGGTGGGGAACTTATGCTGCTACCTGGGTGGCAGGTTAGGGATGGGAATGTTAGGGGCTTTGCTCAAGTACCTCTCATTTGGGGGATATTCAGTGGAAAATTTGAGAGGCTGTGCTTGCCACTGGGATTAGTTCAAAAGTGCCTTTGCTTTTAGTTTTCCCTATTTATTGCTTCATGGAGGAAGGTCTGAATGCCGTTTAATGTAGACTGAATTGCCTGGTCTCACCCTAGTCCTAACTCCGGAAGGAGCTTGTAACTAGTACTAGAACATCTTGAGGAAGGACATGGAACAAGCCCCTTCATAAGCAGAAACTGTATTGGCCCTGTAGGAGTAGGGCAGTTATTGGTTGAAAAGGGGTTGGATCTGGCTACAGTGGGGGTGGGGGTCAGGGGGGAGGGAGAAACTGTAATATCGCTGGAGAGATGATAATAATCACACAAGTCCAGACGTTTTAGTTTGAAGGTGAGAGGAGACAGTACCCACCAAAAATAGTTCTCAAGTCCCAGATTTAGATTTTTAAAATTGAATGGGCTCTAGAAAGGAGTGTAGAGAGCAATGTCGGTAAAAATGTGCCCCAGGGGATCTCTAGAGAAAGTGAGAAGCAGGAAAAAGGGAAGACAAAACAACATCCTTCAGATAAGCTAGATGAGCTGTTAGAACACCAGGACTATTCCCCAAGGATACAAGTTGCCAACTTAATATTTAATGGTATCAGTAGGGCTTTCCTCAGAAAAAAAGATCGCTAAGGGCTTCCCTGGTGGCGCAGTGGTTGAGAGTCCGCCTGCCGATGCAGGGGTCGCGGGTTCGTG
>NW_006775845.1:173420-185547 GCF_000442215.2 Lipotes vexillifer
GTACCGCAAAAAAAAAAAAAAAAAGATTGCTAAGAAAATGTCAATTGTTGTTCACTGTAAAAAGAGTTTAACTGCAGACAGGATTAAAGACTCAGAAGTGAAAAGTAAAAAGCAAGTCTAGAAAAAGAGAATCAGCAGTATTGTCTGAGGGCCGAAGTCACATTAAGCAGCTAGTGATAGCTGTTGAATGAAAAAGGAGAACATTTGAAAGCATGCTTGTGAAATGCTCCAGTTGGGGTAATGCCCAATGGATGGCCATGGCAGAGATGCGTGTACCTGAACACGGCAAGTAAAAGGAGTACAAGAGATGGGGAAGACTTGAAAGGGATTTACCATTGGAAATTGCATAACTTTTACTACAGTTAAAACTAGAGCCAGATGATAACAATCTATTCTTTAATGTATTCGAATTCTTCCAAAAGGAGGTCTATCAGCAAAGTATTATACCATTTAAATCTAATATCCTATATTTCTGTATGGCTACAAATGGAACATTTCACAAAATATTATGCATAAATAAATGACACAATCAATAGTGCTTGATTATGATACTCGCATATATATTTTTCCAGGGCTGAATAACAGAGCAGGCATATTAAAGGCCAAACAACCAGGTTTCTTTGAAGTTCAAACCTTTGAAAAATGCTGCTAAGAAATGGGCAATCCTGATTCCAAGGAACATATTTTCTGGCATTTTAAAGTAACATTTTAACTGAAAAACAGAACAATTGTTTGAAAAACATGATTGGGCACAATAATAGAGGTGGGTGGGTAATATAAGTTCAAACGAACTTTTCCGAAAGAGCTTAGGGTAGTTGGATTTTGCACATACATAACATTCTGGATTCTCACTTTAGTTTCTCCAAACAGAATTAATGATATTGCAGCCTTGTGGTTTAGAAGAAATCCACAATTTAGAAGAAAGCTGTTGGCTATTTCTCTGGGAAGAATTATCCAAGTAATAAAATGAGTAATAACTTTTCTTATGACTGACTGTATGGTTACTGACCCTGGTACATGACTTTGCTTAGGTTAGCTATAGTTGTTTAAAAAAAAAAAAAAGCTAATGTTGAATTTTGTAATTTTTGTGTAAATTTGCAAACTTTATCTCTCATTAGATTACTTAATACAATACAAATACATTTTTCACTGGGCTGATTTCTAGGCAAGTAGGTGTGCAGTTTATCTGTGTTACCTTTTCCTATCTTCCCTTTACTTCCCCTCCCACAGCTTTCCTTGCAGCAGTCCCCAGCCCAATGCCCTATTCTGCTTCCTGGCAGTCCAAGACTCCACTGTGGTTTCCTTCTAAGCCTGCTCTCTAAGACACAGCGTTAGACACCAGACCAGTAGTCTCCAAACTTTTCTGACTGAGTCCCCTATTGGAAAGAATTTTGAGCACACCCCCAATATCTTTATAAATGACATGCATGTATTACTGTTAATATATTATGAATACAATAAAACATACTGAAATCGAAAATTTTCAATCGATGAGATAAAGATGAAGTAAATCATATTTTAACTAATTTCAAAATGTATTACTAATAATACAAAATATACTTTTCTCTAGCATGTTATTGTTAACAAAGTCTTTTAGGGGAACAGTAATTGAATATGCCTCATTATTCTTTAAATCTTGGGTCAACATTTTGTGATACAGCAACACAGATGTCTGCTTTTATGTTCAGTTTATTTAAAGGCTCTCTGAAAAGAATTCACAAAGATATGGGTATTTAAATGGAAGACCTGCTTCATTAGCTGGGTGGCTAAATCATACCTATTTTTCAGTCTCATCAATCATTATGCAAAGATTTTGGTTAAATCTGATGGATGCATTTCCATCTTACCTAATGTTACTCAAGTGGATTAAAAACTCCTATAAGATATCAGAGTTTTTATAGGTTACATGCATTTTCAATTGCAAAAATTACATATAAAGGGAAAATTTTCAAACATCAACATAGCATAGTGGGGACTTCCCTGGTGGTGCAGTGGTTAAGAATCTACCTACCAATGTGGGGGACATGGGTTCGAGCCCTGGTCCAGGAAGATCCCACATGCCGCAGAGCAACTAAGCCTGTGAGTCACAACTACTAAGCCCATGCGCCACAACTACTGAAGCCCGTGCACCTAGAGCCCATGCTCCACAAAAAAAGAGAAACCACCACAATGAGAAGTCTTCACAGGGCAATGAAGAGTAGCCCCCCGCTCGCCACAATTAGAGAAAGCCCGCGCACAGCAATGAAGACCCAACGCAGCCAAAAATAAATAAATAAATAAATTAATTAATTAATTTAAAACAAACAAACATAGCATAGTGGGTAAGGGCATAGACCCTGGAGCCAATTGTCTAAGAATCCCAGCTCCTGGATTCTTACTACTTGTATAGCTGTGGGCAAATTACTTAGCCTCTCTGTGCCAAAATTTTCTCTCCTGTAAATTAGGATAGTAATAGAACCAACTCAATAGGGTTATTTGAGAATTTAAAAAGTCAACATTTATAAAGCAGTTAATATGATATCTGGCATATACTAAGTATTATTTATGTTAAGAAATATAGGGAGACTTCTCATGCCCTGCTATTGGGAGTGTAATACTTAAAACCACTTTTGAAATCAGTTGGGTACTATCTACCAAAGTTGGACATACACATGCCCTGTGATCTAGCATACCCACCAAGATATTACATTTTAAAACAAGAGTGGTCCTAGTGGCTTTGTTTGTAATAGGCAAAAACTAGAAATAATCCACATGTGCATCTAAAATGGGATGGATGAGGACTCCTCTGGTGGTCCAGTGGTTAAGAGTCCGCCTTCCAACACAGGAGAAGTGGGTTCCATCCCTTGTCGGGGAACTAAGATCTCACATGCCGAGGGGCAACTAAGCCTGTGTGCTCTACAGCCCACATGTGCCACAACTAGAGAGCCCATGCACCACAACTAGAGAGAAGACCGCATGCCGCAACTAAGACCTGACACAACCAAATAAATAAATAAATAAAATATTTTTTAAAGTAAAAAAAATAAAATGGGATGGATAAGAAAATGATAATTTGTGTATCCACTGGATGCTATTCAGCAATACAAAGGAATGAAAGGAACAAACCACGGCTACATCAACATAAATGAATCTTACAAATGATGATGAGTACAAGAAACAAGATGCAAAAGAGTCTGTAGAGTGTGATGCCACTTATATAAAGTTCAAAGAGAGGAGAAAACAAAATATGAGCTTAGGAATGCACATATAGGTAGCAAAACTGTAAGGAAAAATAAATAAATAATCATCACAAAAGTCAGGCTCATGATTATCTCTAAGAAAAAGAAAACTGTAACTGAGGAGGGGCACCTGTGTATGTGTGTGGGGCAGTGTTTGGGTGTGTGCACCCTTGCATGAGTGGTGATAATGTTCTATCTTCTGGCCTAGGAGATTGCTTAGGAATGTTTATTTTATAATTATTTATTAACTACGTGCATAGGTATTATGCACTTTTCTGTATGTATTATATTTCACAGTGAAGAAAAATCTTAAAACTGTTATACAAGTTTTCTTTCCACAAAATTAACTTCAGTTTCTGGCTCCAGCTTCTTTGCTGGAATAACTGCTTATGAGATATACCTCAAATGAATTTCATGTGGTTGCTCTCCCTGTAATCTTAACTTGGAATCCTTTCTTTCTTTAAAAAAATTTTTTTAAGTCTAAGTAACTCATCCATCGGTGGTTACACTTACACAAGTTTTGCAGAAAACACAGTTTTTATTTTTTTAAGTCAATTGTTGAAAATACCATTCAAAGATGTATTAGAGAAAAAATACCTTCTCTACTATAGCTTTCCTTTGGCAGCTCACAGAATTGTCACTTTAAAATGCATCTCATTATTGAAACACAATCTAGTAAATACCGCACTGAAACAGAATCTATCCAATACCATAATGTGAGACATATTAAAAACATCTGTGCTTTCCATTTAACATTATAGTAAACTTCCCACATTGTGTAACATGTTCCAATACTTGTGTCATTAGGTCTTTAGCAATGTTTTATATGCATATTCTCAAGGTATTTGCTGTCAAAGGAATGCAGTTTCTTTTTTCCATCTGTGTTCCATGTGTTATTTCAAACATTTTTATCTTCACAAGAAGAAAACTATTTTCCCAATGGTATGTTGCTTTTTGACTTTTTATTTTTAAGGAAGCTCAGAAAAGACTTCATAGCATTTATAATTGGTGAATTTTCTTTAAAGTATTGGCTTGAATCATACACTCCTTAAATATTTTAGAAATATTGTTGAGCTTTATGAGTTTGGATGTCTACTTTTTAAGTTGTTAGCTAATAGTGATCAGTTCAGAACATCATTATCTGTAATACATACTTTGGGTGAAGATGTTAGTAAAAGTAAATATAAATTCATACTTAAAACAGTTTTAGAAATAATTTTAACTATCATTGCCAACTTCTTGTCAGATCTAATTAGTCATTAGTTTTTAATCTTGCAGTGTGGCTCCAAAAAGGGTGCCAGAAATGTCAGCTCAGCCCATTGTGTTTGCCTGTTCTTGCATTATTAACACTGTCTCCACTGATCCATGCTATAATAGTTTACTTAAATATGATCTATAAATCCATTTAGTTAGATACAGAAACTGCAACATGTGGCAATATGTTAAAAGTGAACAAAGGAGAGAGTCCTCCCCTCCCCACACAGTGAGCGTCTGTGCTACCACCCTCTCCCCCGAGCACCCTGAGTGCCTGCCTACTTAATGGATCAAGTTTGGGGTGCCACTACCAATCCTCACATTAAATATTAGTAGGGCTTAATTTCTTTCCCTCTTTTTTTGCGGGGGGGGGAATATATATGTGTTTGAAGATAAAAGTTCAAATATCTTTTCTGGAATTTCAGGGGTCAACTTCTGTATCTTACACTCATATGTGGGTACATTTTATCTGGGGATAAGAACATCTATCAGAATGAATATGAAACAGTGGCATTCCAGCCAGGAAAATAGAAAAACATACTGTTTGGGCTGGAGGACCTTCCTTGTGTGTTCTGCAGTGACCTTGAAGTTGGAGGACATATGATAATCCAATTTGTTACACCCTGGTAAAAGTGCAAACAAACAGACAAACAAACACTTAATGCTACTAATGAGGGAAACTACAAATATATAAACCAAATAAAAATTGTACATAAAAGAGAATTGATTATTTAAAAAGTAGTCTTAAGATAATTATGAAAAGAATCTTTAAGATATCAAGAAATGGACCATCTGTAACACTGTATTAGCCAAGATAAGTAATACTAGCTGCTGTAATAATTGACCCCAGAATGTCTGGCTTAACTCAATAAAGATCTATTTTCTCACCCATATCACAGTACAAAGCATGCTGTGAGGGGGCTCTGCTGTAACTAGTCATTCAGAGACTCAGGCTTCTTCTAAGCTGCAGATCAACACATGGCTTCAAGGTTGACCCGGCTTCATCCAGTTGGTAGATGGATGGATGAAAAAAAGTGGAGAAGGTCCACCTTCTCTTAACTGCTCAGCAGGGATCATATTTTACTAGTGAGAACTAATCACATGGCCCTATCTACATGCAAAAACTTTGGGAAATGTACTTTATCTATGGGTTCCGGAAGCGGACATGGGTTTGGTGAGCATCTAGACAGGCTTCTGTCATATAAACAGAGGTTGGTCTAGGGATTCCAAAGCTATAACTTGAGTATCACCAGGTCTGACTTTGGAAATCCCTTGGGAAGCCTCTACCACTCTCTTTTCTGCCTGCTGTAATAAAGGAATCAGAACACCAGCACTAATTTTAGCTCTTGCTGTTCCCTGAATCAGCCACGATCTCCCACATCTCTACCTCTGCATGTGATTTGTATATGACGTCTGTCCATTCTTTCCACCAATACTTCTAACCACCGATTCCTCCAAATCTAGCAAGCTTCTCTTCATCTTCTAAGACCTAACACAATGGTTACTTCCTCCATGAACATCTCTCTGATGACACACAAGGCACATATCTCTTCTTAATGTTCACTGAACTTTATCCATGTACTTTGTTCCTACCTCTATTACTGAATGCATAAGCCTGTATTATAATTTTTAAGGAACAAGTATGTTTTCAAAAGGATTGGATGCATTAATATTCACAACATGGTGACCATTAATAATATTGAATAGATTTAGCTTCTCAAGGGTGAGGATAGAGTCTTATGTATCTTAGTATCTCCCATGCCTACCAGCACAGACCTGGCTCACATACTCAGTAACTGAGGAAAAAATGAACACTGTCTCCCTTCCTTCCACTTCCCAGCAACTCTAACTCTTAACTCTCTCTCTCTCATATATATATATATATATATATATATATATATAGTGGTAAAACACAAAATTTACCATTTTCACCATTTAAAAGTATACATTACTATATGCACCTTGTTTGCAACAGATCTTTTAACTTTTTCATCTTACAAAATGGAAACTTTATACTCACGGAATTCCCCATTTTCTATAGTGGTACACAAAATTTACCATTTTCACCATTTAAAAGTATACATTACTATATGCACCTTGTTTGCAACAGATCTTTTAACTTTTTCATCTTACAAAATGGAAACTTTATACTCACGGAATTCCCCATTTTCCTCTCCCCTCAGCCCCTTAAAACTAGCATTCTGCTTTCTGTTTATAAGAGTTTGACTGCCTTAGATACCTCATGTAAGTGGAATAAGCAGTCTTTGTCTTTCTATGACTA
The DNA here is from genome assembly GCF_000442215.2 of Lipotes vexillifer. Lineage (NCBI taxonomy): Eukaryota > Metazoa > Chordata > Mammalia > Artiodactyla > Lipotidae > Lipotes > Lipotes vexillifer. Next base: position 180,174 of record NW_006775845.1, read on the forward strand.
GCTTATTGCCCTGGAGATTCATTCATGTTGTAACACATGACAAGACTTCCCCCTTTTTTAAGGCTGAATAATATTTCATCGTATGTATATACTACATTTTTCTTTATTCATTCACCCATTCTAGTGTCTTTGTTTTCGACTTGTGGTTACTGGAGGGGATTGATGACCCCAGAGAAAAGGTGATCCTGTACTCTCAAAGATTTCAGGATGTTTTAGGTTCTAGAGACTAAAAGAGAAACTGTACTGAGTGCAAAGGAAATTAGATTTTTAAAAAATCAGTGACAACATAAAGAATGCCCCCCATTATACCCTATTTGAGCATGAGAAACTATTAAACTACTTTCAGTTGAGCAACCAAGGGCCCATAATAAAAAGTTGTTCACATTCCAAAGGGCTCTTACCCTAGGCTTTTCACTGTCCTACTCAGCACCTCCTGTTTCATACCCTCAAAATAGCTCGGTTGAGAAAAGAAACAGCAACATTTTAAAGTCGGGCAAAATAAATAAATAAATAAAGGGATAAACAAGAACTCTTTCAACACAGAGCACTTGTAAGAATTTTCATGTTTATGGAGAAGCAGAGCCCCAGAGTAAACTCTGGCCCTTCTTGGAATTAGTGGATTCCAGTGTTCATTTGCATTGAGGCAGTTTGAGGCCCTTTGGGGACATTCATAGCCTTTACTTCAGGGCGTTATCATGAAAGAATCTAAAGTATCCTTGCATTAGCATGATCGTTATTTTTTCAGCTGGTCTGAGGAGGTATTATTAAACATGTGGCCATAATGTGTACAGAAAAATCTCCACGTAAACTAGCATTTAGCATGTAAACACAAACACCTCACTCGTAACTGGTTTCTAAAACTATCATAATAAGAACCTCAACACTTAAAAAAAAGCAAAAAACCCTTAAATTTTTGGTAAAAGATGCCGAATATAGCTTGAAGTAGTAAATAATCCTTCTGAAGCGATATTAGCGAATTAATTGCTGCGTGAACAAAGAACCCTTTCTGCACCAGGATGAATGTTGCCTTTATTTTTTTCCTCACAAGTATGATTCTAGAAAACAGCTGTACTACATGTTGACAAATGACAAAGCGGCAGACTTGCTAAAACACTTTTTGGTCAAGGCCAAGAGGGGGAAAAAAAAAAAAATGGGGCTGCTGGAGCGGCCAGCGAGCTGGACTCCCAGGGAAGCTGGCTTCCCTCACCTCTTTTTTTTCCAGTCTTTAGGGAGCAGGGGCCTCACCGACCCACCCTCCCCTTTCCCGGCTCTGGTTACAGCCTGTCGAGTTGAACAAACTTGCTGCAGGCGGATTGGCGATCGGGAGCTCTCGGGCTGGGGCGTCGTATTTATTAATTTATATTCCGCGGCGTCCCGCGCGCGGGCCGCTCCTTTGTACCCGGCCGCCGCCGCCCAGGCTCCAGGGCCTCAGTGGGGAGCGCGGCCCCCTCGTCCTCCCGACCCCCAAGGCCGGCACGTGCTGCTCCCGCCAGCCCGCCCGCCCGGCCCGCCCGGCCCGCCAAGGGGGCGGAGGCCCGGCTTTTCTCCTACCCTCTCTGGGCCAGAAAGAGGAGGAGCGGCGGCGGCGGCGGTGGCGGCAGCAGCAGCAGCCGGAGGAGGCGACTGCTGCCCGGCCGAGGGAGAGCGGCGGAGCAGGGTTACGGCGTCCGGCAACGCTCGGCGGCCGCCGGGGAGGCGGGAGCGGCGCAGCCGGCCGGGATGTTCCCTGGCACTTCCTGACTGGCTGGCCGTGCGCACACGGCCAGACTCGCACGCCCTCGGTCCCCGTGGCTCGCTCGCTCGCTGGCTCGCGCGGGCCCGCTCTGCGTCGGCCGCGCAGCGGGGGAGGCGCGCTAGAGGGGACGCGGCCCGGCATGAGCTGATTGCGGGTGGATACGCCGCGGACGGGCTCCTAGAAGCCGTGAGGAGCCGCTTTTCTCCGAGTCGCCGCCCTACCCTTGGATTTGAGATCATGTATGTACGCGTCGCGGTCCTGCCATTGTCTCTACCCCAGCGCGTGCCGTGCGCCCCTGGGCGAGGGGCTCATGCCCATCCCCGCTGTGCGCTGTCCCCCGCACTTCCTGTTGGGATGAAAGAGAGCCTCGCGCTGACCACGCGCCTTTTCTCCCCCTCGCCCCCGTCTCTGCCGTGTAGGTCCATTCACATCGTGGCGCTGGGGAACGAGGGGGACGCGTTTCACCAGGACAATCGGTCGTCGGGGCTCATCCGCACTTATCTGGGGAGAAGCCCTCTGGTCTCAGGGGACGAAAGCAGCTTGTTGCTGAACGCGACCAGTACGGTAGCGCGTCCCGTGTTCACGGAGTATCAGGCCAGCGCGTTTGGGAACGTCAAGCTAGTGGTCCACGACTGTCCCGTCTGGGTAAGGGCCCGCAGCTGCTCTGTGCAGAGGCTGATGGAGCTTTCCTTTTCTTCCTTTCTCTCTTTTTTTTTTCTCCTCCCCCTGTTTCCCCTTTCATGAATGTGGACGTCTGGGTCACCTGGGGAGAGTTTTTAAACATTTGGGGGAAAATCTTTGGTCCTTCGTTTCATTGGGCAGGGGCCAGCCTAGTCAGAGAACACTCTTAGAAGGGAAAAAGCCCCAGTGGGAATGTGAAGCACTTAACGCGCACACTTCACGACTCTGGGTTGTCCCTTGGTAGACAGCTGACTGAATGTCCCAACCCCAAGGAACGAGGTCACTAAGTGTCACCAGCAGACAGCAATGTTTTTTCATGCCTACCCTGTGGGTGATATAAAATATTAGTGTTCTAAAAATAAAGGTCTCTGAAAGCTCAACACAGCAAAAATACATTTCACTGGGGCAGCTCAGAAATAGGACCCCTGGAAAGGGGGTGGGAAAGACAGGGACTGAAAATTAATTCTAAACAATTCTTTTATAGCACTATCCACCTTTGAAAAAATTTAATTAGTGTTTTTAATTTTAATAATGCAGATATTCTTAATATATTTAGCCATTTCTTTTAAGTGACCTGTAAATCAGAAATATTGCTAATACTGTTTTGGGACTTGAAAAAGCTTTAAAATTTGCTATAATTAAAAGAAATCGTAATGAAGTTGATAAATGCTAGTCTAATTCTTGAGTGATAAAAGAAGAAATCTACTCTCTGACATGTATAAATGTTTTCAGTACACAATAGCATCATGTTTTGAATGTTTTCATGTAATCTTACTCGAAAGTTTCTGATTCTTTACTAGTATAAAAGTTATGTTGCAGCTAAGTATTATATTTTATAACAGAAGAAAGTTTAATGTCTAAAAAAATACAGATATCATTATGTGAGATTTACATTTAAACTGCACTTTAAGAAAACCGAATTAGAGACTATAGGGAACTAATACACCTTTCCAAAGAAATGTATAGAATGTACATAAAAACATTTCTTATGCAAATTTCCATATTACTGAAAGAAAAGATCACTTGCCCAAATAAATTTTCAGCTAAAGTAAATTTTCTGCGTCGGCCGCGCAGCGGGGGAGGCGCGCTAGAGGGGACGCGGCCCGGCATGAGCTGATTGCGGGTGGATACGCCGCGGACGGGCTCCTAGAAGCCGTGAGGAGCCGCTTTTCTCCGAGTCGCCGCCCTACCCTTGGATTTGAGATCATGTATGTACGCGTCGCGGTCCTGCCATTGTCTCTACCCCAGCGCGTGCCGTGCGCCCCTGGGCGAGGGGCTCATGCCCATCCCCGCTGTGCGCTGTCCCCCGCACTTCCTGTTGGGATGAAAGAGAGCCTCGCGCTGACCACGCGCCTTTTCTCCCCCTCGCCCCCGTCTCTGCCGTGTAGGTCCATTCACATCGTGGCGCTGGGGAACGAGGGGGACGCGTTTCACCAGGACAATCGGTCGTCGGGGCTCATCCGCACTTATCTGGGGAGAAGCCCTCTGGTCTCAGGGGACGAAAGCAGCTTGTTGCTGAACGCGACCAGTACGGTAGCGCGTCCCGTGTTCACGGAGTATCAGGCCAGCGCGTTTGGGAACGTCAAGCTAGTGGTCCACGACTGTCCCGTCTGGGTAAGGGCCCGCAGCTGCTCTGTGCAGAGGCTGATGGAGCTTTCCTTTTCTTCCTTTCTCTCTTTTTTTTTTCTCCTCCCCCTGTTTCCCCTTTCATGAATGTGGACGTCTGGGTCACCTGGGGAGAGTTTTTAAACATTTGGGGGAAAATCTTTGGTCCTTCGTTTCATTGGGCAGGGGCCAGCCTAGTCAGAGAACACTCTTAGAAGGGAAAAAGCCCCAGTGGGAATGTGAAGCACTTAACGCGCACACTTCACGACTCTGGGTTGTCCCTTGGTAGACAGCTGACTGAATGTCCCAACCCCAAGGAACGAGGTCACTAAGTGTCACCAGCAGACAGCAATGTTTTTTCATGCCTACCCTGTGGGTGATATAAAATATTAGTGTTCTAAAAATAAAGGTCTCTGAAAGCTCAACACAGCAAAAATACATTTCACTGGGGCAGCTCAGAAATAGGACCCCTGGAAAGGGGGTGGGAAAGACAGGGACTGAAAATTAATTCTAAACAATTCTTTTATAGCACTATCCACCTTTGAAAAAATTTAATTAGTGTTTTTAATTTTAATAATGCAGATATTCTTAATATATTTAGCCATTTCTTTTAAGTGACCTGTAAATCAGAAATATTGCTAATACTGTTTTGGGACTTGAAAAAGCTTTAAAATTTGCTATAATTAAAAGAAATCGTAATGAAGTTGATAAATGCTAGTCTAATTCTTGAGTGATAAAAGAAGAAATCTACTCTCTGACATGTATAAATGTTTTCAGTACACAATAGCATCATGTTTTGAATGTTTTCATGTAATCTTACTCGAAAGTTTCTGATTCTTTACTAGTATAAAAGTTATGTTGCAGCTAAGTATTATATTTTATAACAGAAGAAAGTTTAATGTCTAAAAAAATACAGATATCATTATGTGAGATTTACATTTAAACTGCACTTTAAGAAAACCGAATTAGAGACTATAGGGAACTAATACACCTTTCCAAAGAAATGTATAGAATGTACATAAAAACATTTCTTATGCAAATTTCCATATTACTGAAAGAAAAGATCACTTGCCCAAATAAATTTTCAGCTAAAGTAAATTTAATAGGCTAAAATAAATGAAAAATGGGCTTTTTCAATAACAGGGATGCTATTAAATTCCTAATTATGACAATGATGATGCTGATCATAGGAAGCATTGGTAGAGAACTTACTGGCTGGAGTCCATACAAGCAAATGAAACCCTTCTTTTACTTTGGTATTTTCATTGTGAAAAATCTTACAGTCTAAAAACTAATTGGTTATACACTCAGTTGAACAAATGTTGAGTGAATAGAGTAAATAAATGTAGGGAA
>NW_006775845.1:186277-194477 GCF_000442215.2 Lipotes vexillifer
GTAGGGAAAATAAAATAAGCTGAATTAGGATGTTAGGATAACCTTTCCTGCTTTTTCTTTGAGCAGTGAACTCTTTCCTTTTTATGTTGTTTGTTTAGCAAAAGCAAATACTTGTGATCCCATGGATTGTAGTAAATGAAATCTTCCAAATCGATTGAAATAAGCCTTCACAGTCTGGATTTCTTTGGTCTTAAGTTTATTGTTATGTTTTATTATGTTAATCACCTTTTGTTTGGTTAGACTCTGGCCTTTTTTAAGACATTGAGTTTGTAACCAGGCACAGTTTTCTGGGTTATAGTGGTCTTCAGACATAGTAGAATACATGTGTAGAGCTACTCTTTATAAGGTGCTTTTCTTCTCTTGGTGGTAAGTAAAAGCAGAGATATGAAAGTTGATTGTATTCATCAGCTGGTATTTGCCATGTACTGAATCAGAATATTAAACATAGCAGAGCAGATAGAGCACAGGTTTTGATATCAAAAGGACCTGATTTCAGATCCTCACCTTGCGAGTTAGTGGCTGTGTTCCTGGGTAAAGTCACTCATCCTCTCTTAGCGTTATTTTCTCTGTGTGTAAAATAAACATAATAATCCCTGCCTCCCAGAGCTGTGCTGAAGAATAAATGAGTTAGTATGTGTAAAGTTCTTAGCATCTAGACGGGCATGTAGTAAGTAATCAATAAGCGGTAGCTACGATAATAATAAAGTATTTATCACAAATTTAGTATATCCATGTATTGCTTAAATGAAGCAAAAGTAAAGTTTGCCCACACATCATTCAAGATCTCCACACAAATAAAGTACATAGAGGCAGCCGTGTTAGTACTTAGTAGATGCTGTATTGCAGCCTCACAACCAAGTAGAATAAAATTGTTGTTTTGCTATAAAAATTAAGATTATTTTTCAAAAGATGAGTTCCATTCCCCAAATGTGGCTCCAAGCCTCGTGCTGCATAACTGCCTAGAGGAAATCCTGGAACTGATTTACAAGGGTTGGGAGAATTTGATTTCCTTCATATTTCTAGAAACCAGTGGAGCATTTTCTCTTTGAGACAGTTTGGGAAGAAATGTGGCATTGTTTTCTTGGAGTTAGAGTGAGATAGTTGTGCTTATCTTCCCTAGTTTTCTTCTGTATATCCGCAGCCTCACTCTGGATCTTTGCCATATATACTTGGCACTTTTTAAATAAATGTGCTTCAAATTCATTACATGTAGCTTATTGTTTAGTATGTCTCTCAAACCCACCCTTTTTTGTTATATTATTATTTCATTTCTAGATCTTTTCCTGTTTACCAAAAATATTCCATAAAAAGCAATGAGATAATATATGCACACTTTTCTTGGGCAGGGTTTGAAGCTCTGATTTGTATTAAAAATAAAATTATTTATAGATTTATATCCTCAGTACCACAGAGTTAATGAAGCCAAAACCCATTTCCTCATGACATTTTCCCTTAAATGTCTCCTTTTTCTTTCTACACGTCTCCAGTAACTCTGGAATTTTGAACTATTTGGAATGCAGAGAGCAGTTACTTTTGATTTGTTCTCTCAGAGTTAAATGGATGCTTGATATTGGTCCCACTTAAGTTTAGTTTGTTCATCTCATCTGACTTTGTCCTCTTTCTTTATTGTATTTATATACCCTGTTGTACGTATATACTTTGAGCTTGAATACTGTAACAGATACAGCTGGAACTGAATGGGTTTTGTGGTTTGGGATTTGGAAATTAGCATAGAGCTCTGCTGGGAAGCTTTCACATTTTCTTGATCTGTGTCCCAATTCACTTCTCCCTCCTCTTACATCCTCCACTAAGTTCAAGAATTTTGCCTTTGCTGTTTATATCCCCATAGTTTGCCTTTTTTTTTTTTTTTTTTTGGTTTTTAAATCTTCCTCTAAAAAGGCTCTGTCCATCCCACTCTCAGTGAAGTATTCGTATCTAAAAATTCTGCAATTCTTGTTATGCAGAATATACTTGTAGGAAATGGGCAGGTTGTGAGGGGGTAGGGAATTGGGAGAGGCTTTGCTGGGGCATGGCGGTGTACTGGTGAGAAGCAGCTCTCTGCAGAAGGGCATTGCTGTGACACTTCTCCAGAATTTTCTAACAGGATAAAAGCTCTGTCACAACTGATTGATTCAAACCCTGGTTTGGACTCATATTTCATAAGTGCAGACTTTCATAGCCCAACAGTTTTTGGACTTGTTAGCCATATCTAGCTGTCTGTTTTCTTAATCTAGACTTATTACATCCTAGGAATACATACCAAAGGCCACATGAAAGGACAAATAATGATTAATAGTTAACCAGAATGTGAGAAGGAAGCCACTTATGCATATTTAGCAATGGTATTAAGGTACATAACGATATTTTTCTTATACCACTATTCACACAGTAACTTTGAAAAATTATTTTTAAAATATCAAGGTGCAAAGTTTTAAGGAGTAGGGTCCATACTAAATTACTTTCGGCCCTAATTCTAAATATAAATATTATTAGCTGTAGTCCAAAAGTAAACATTTCAAAATTGGAAAGGTTTATCCTGAATTTTTAATTGATATGAACAAAATACATGAATTGCACATATACTCCTTACCACGTTAACATCATCTTATAATACACACTATCTTTTTGTGGAGGCATACCCCTCCGCCTCCCTTGTTCCCCTCACATGCACACTATATATATGCAGTACTGTCCAAAGAATGGATAAAGTTGAAAAATATACATGAATTTTGAGATATGGATAAAATATGTCGAACTCCACAGAATTCACAGGGTATTATCAATACAGTCTAAATCACTGAACAATCCTGCATTATCTAACTGGGTCACAGAAAATCCTCTGAAGCTTCCTTACTCACATTGATGCTCTTGCATCTAATGCATAGTGTTAATTTTTGAAGCTATTAGGTGATAAAGCTATGGCATTATTTTATTTTATTTTCTTGTATATGGTGTTTTATTTATGTTTTACTTCATGTGCATAAATCTAGCATTCTGATTTTTTGTACTTAGTCCTAGTGGATTGTTTTTTTTTTAAAATGTCTTTATCGGAGTATAATTGCTTTACAATGGTGTGTTAGTTTCTGCTTTATAACAAAGTGAATCAGCTATACATACACATATATCCCTATATCTCCTCCCTCTTGCGTCTCCCTCCTACCCTCCCTATCCCACCCCTCGAGGTGGTCACAAAGCACCGAGCTGATCTCCCTGTGCTATGCGGCTGCTTCCCACTAGCTATCTATTTTATATTTGGTAGTGTATATATGTGAATGCCACTCTCTCACTTCATCCCAGCTTACCCTTCCCCCTCCCTGTGTCCTCAAGTCCATTCTCTACGTCTGTATCTTTATTTTTGTCCTGCCCCTAGGTTCTTCTTTTTTTTTTTTTTTAGATTCCATATATATGTGTTAGCATACAGTATTTGTTTTTCTCTTTCTGACTTACTTCACTCTGTATGACAGACTCTAGGTCCATCCACCTCACTACAGATAGCTCAATTTCGTTTCCTTTTATGGCTCATATTCCATTGTATATCTGTGCCACATCTTCTTTATCCATTCATCTGTCCATGGACACTTAGGTTGCTTCCGTGTCCTGGCTGTTGTAAATAGCTCTGCAATGAACATTGTGATACATGACTCTTTTTGAATTATGGTTTTCTCAGTAAAAAAATGCCCAGTGGTGGGATTGCTGGGTCATATGGTAGTTCTATTTTTAGTTTTTTAAGGAACCTTCATACTGTTCTCCATAGTGGCTGTATCAATTTACATTTCTACCAACAGTGCAAGAGTGTTCCCTTTTCTCCACACCCTCTCCAGCATTTATTGTTTGTAGATTTTTTGATGATGGCCATTCTGACTGGTGTGAGGTGATACCTCATTGTATTTTTGATTTGCATTTCTCTAATGATTAGTGATGTTGAGCATTCTTTCATGTGTTTGTTGGCAATCTGTATATCTTCTTTGGAGAAATGTCTATTTAGGTCTTCTACCCATTTTTGGATTGGGTTGTTTGTTTTTTTGGTATTGAGCTGCATGAGCTGCTTGTAAATTTTGGAGATTTTTTTTATCCTTTGTCAGTTGCTTCATTTGCAAATATTTTCTCCCATTCAGAGGGTTGTCTTTTCATCTTGTTTATGTTTTTCTTTACTGTGCAAGAGCTTTGAAGCTTCATTAGGTCCCATTTGTTTATTTTTGTTTTTATTTCCATTTCTCTAGGAGGTGGGTCAAAAAGGATCTGGTTGTGATTTATGTCATAGAGTGTTCTGCCTATGTTTTCCTCTAAGAGTTTTATAGTGTCTGACCTTACATTTAGGTCTTTAATCCATTTTAAGTTTATTTTTGTGTATGATGTTAGGGAGTGTTCTCATTTCATTCTTTTACACGTAGCTGTCCAGTTTTCCCAGCACCACTTATTGAAGAGGCTGTCTTTTCTCCATTGTATATTCTTGCCTCCTTTATCAAAAATAAGGTGACCATATGTGCGTGGGTTTATCTCTGGGCTTTCTATCCTGTTCCATTGATCTATATTTCTGTTTTTATGCCAGTACCACACTGTCTTGATTACTGTAGCTTTGTAGCATAGTCTGAAGCCCAGGAGCCTGATTCCTCCAGCTCCATTTTTCTTTCTCAAGATTGCTTTGGCTATTTGGGGTCTTTTGTGTTTCCATACAATTGTGTAATTTTTTGTTCTAGTTCTGTGAAAAATGCCTTTGGTAGTTTGATAGGGATTGCATTGAATCTGTAGATTGCTTTGGGTAGTGTAGTCATTTTCACATTGTTGATTCTTCCAATCCAAGAACATGGTATATCTCTTGATCTGTTTGTATCATCTTTAATTTCTTTCATCAGTGTCTTATAATTTTCTGCATACAGGTCTTTTGTTTCCTTAGGTAGGTTTATTCCTAGGTATTTTATTCTTTTTGTTGCAGTGGTAAATGGGAGTGTTTCCTTAATTTCTCTTTCAGATTTTTCATCCTTGGTGTGTAGGAATTCAAGAGATTTCTGTGCATTAGTTTTGTATCCTGCTCTTTACAAAATTCATTGATTAGCTCTAGTAGTTTTCTGGTAGCATCTTTGGGATTCTCTACGTATAGTATCATGTCATCTGCAAACAGTGACAGCTTTCCTTGTTCTTTTCCAATATGGATTCCTTTTATTTCTTTTCTTCTCTGATTGCTGTGGCTAAAACTTCCAAAACTGTGTTGAATAATAATGGTGAGAGTGGACAACCTTGTCTTGTTCCTGATCTTAGAGGAAATGGTTTCAGTTTTTCACCTCTGAGAATGATGTTGGCTGTGGATTTGTCACATATGGCCTGTATTATGTTGAGGTAAGTTCCTTCTATGCCCGCTTTCTGGAGGGTTTTTATCATAAATGGGTGTTGAATTTTGTTGAAAGCTTTTTCTGCATCTATTGAGATGATCATATGGTTTTTATCCTTTAATTTGTTAATATGGTTTATCACATTGATTGATTTGCATATATTGAAGAATCCTTGCATTCCTGGGATAAAAACCCCACTTGATCATGGTGTATGATCCTTTTAATGTGCTGTTGGATTCTGTTTGCTAGTATTTTTGCACGTATGTTTATCAGTGATATTGGCCTGTAGTTTTCTTTTTTTGTGACATCTTTGTCTGGTTTTGGTATCAGGGTGATGGTGGCCTCATAGAATGAGTTTGGGAGTGTTCTTCCCTCTGCTATATTTTGGAAGAGTTTGAGAAGGATAGGTGTTAGCTCTTCTCTAAATGTTTGATAGAATTCGCCTGTGAAGCCATCTGGTCCTGGGCTTTTGTTTGTTGGAAGATTTTTAATCACAGTCTCAATTTCAGTGCTTGTGATTGGCCTGTTTATATTTTCTATTTTTTCTGGTTCAGTCTTGGAAGGTTCTGCTTTTCTAAGAATTTGTCCATTTCTTTCTTTTTTTTTTTTTTCGATATGTGGGCCTCTCACTGTTGTGGCCTCTCCCGTTGCGGAGCACAGGCTCCGGACGCGCAGGCTCAGTGGCCATGGCTCACGGGCCCAGCCGCTCCGCGGCATGTGGGACCCTCCTGGACCGGGGCACGAACCCGTGTCCCCTGCATCGGCAGGTGGACTCTCAACCACTGTGCCACCAGGGAAGCCCCTGTCAATTTCTTACAGGTTGTCCATTTTATTGGCATATACCTGCTTGCAGTAATCTTTCATGATCCTTTGTATTTCTGCAGTGTTAGTTGTTACTTTTTCATTTCTAATTCTATTGATTTGAGTCTTCTCCCATTTTTTCTTGATGAGTCTGGCTAATGTTTTGTGGCATAATTTTAAAACAAAGTGTTCATTTTTAAGTACAGGTGTTGAAAGAGGTTGCTTATTCCATCAGAGTCTCAGGAATTCTCTAGATTCTATTTTATCACTACATAGTTGTCCAGGCTAGATGAATAAATTAAAAAATTTAAAGACTTGATAGACTTCAAACGTTTTAAATTTCACGTACTTTTTTAAAAATAAATTTTAAAAATGAATTCCAAAAATTAAAATATAGTAAAAAAGTTAATCTAATATGTTACAGTTTATTTCCTGATGGATTTGAAGATCAGCAGACTAAAGATTGCTCTTTACATTTTGGTTTAGGACATTTTTGACAGTGATTGGTACACCTCTCGAAATCTAATTGGAGGTGCTGACATCATTGTGATCAAATACAACGTAAATGACAAGTTTTCATTTCACGAAGTGAAGGATAATTATATTCCAGTGATAAAAAGAGCATTAAATTCAGTTCCAGTAATCATTGCTGCTGTTGGTACAAGACAAAATGGTAAGTATTTAATTTTTCTTTTATATGAGAGTGCAGGTACCATATTAATTTTGAATAGCATTAAGCTTATTAATGATTAGTACAGTTGTTTTTTTTTTTTTTGAAAGCAAAATGACTGTGGGTTTAAATGCCATGTGTTATCTCTTCATCATTGGATATGATAATGGGACATCAAAGGAAAGTATCACAAACTACTGCTGTGATTCTGATGGGTACAAGTTTGTCTTTTAAACTGCTGTTCTGTAGAAGTGAAGGAAGTCAGTAATTGTGTTCTTTTTGATATAGGAGAGGTATTAGGCTGGCACTGAACCCTGGAAAACTCTTTTTGACAATCTAAGGGACTATTCCGTTGGGAAGGACAGATTGTTCCCATAAGGATGTGGGATTGGGAGCAGCGTTTTTAGGTAGGTAGCAATGAGTGAGCTGAATACACTGACACCACCACCTAAGAGAGAGGATTGTTGACTCTGTAGCTGATGGGTTAATTTGGTTCAGTCAATTTCAGTAGTTGCTTCTGTGCATACTGTTGGCAGATATCACAGGGTCAACTCAGAATCCACCCTGAATTGGTGGTATTTTATAGTTCTTAGTGGTTATTTCCTCAGCACATGTGTCTTAAAATTTCATTTTTACTCATTTTTTCATTTTTATCGAAGTATAGCAAAATAAAGGACATTAGACTTCACTAATTTTAGAGCACAGTTTAATGCATTTTTACACATATATATAGCTATGCTGCCATCACATATCTCAAGATCTAGAACATTTGCCTCACTCCAGAAGCCTCTCATGCCTCTTTCCAGTTGATAACACCCCTCCCCAGAGATAATTGCTATTCTGACTTCATAGATTAGATTCTGACAACATAAATTAGTTTTATCTATTCTTGACCTTCATACAGATGGAATTATGCAGTGTGTAGTGTCTTGTGTTGGCCTAATTTCAGTTAGCGTGATACTTTTGAGATTCATCCATGCTGAACTTATCTGTAATACATTCTTTTTATTGCTGTGTATTATTCCACTGTATGAATACGCTGTGATTTCTTTCTTTCTTTTTTAAAATTTATTTATTTATTTTTATTTTTGGCTGCATTGGGTCTTTGTTGCTGTGCGTGGGCTTTCTCTAGTTGTGGCGAGTGGGGGCTACTCTTCGTTGCGGTGTGTGGGCTTCTCATTGCGGTGGCTTCTCTTGTTGTGGAGCACAGGCTCTAGGTGCATGGGCTTCAGTAGTTGTGACATGAGGGCTTCAGTAGTTTGTGGCTCGTGAGCTCTAGAGCACAGGCTCAGTAGTTGTGGTGCACGGGCTTAGTTGGTCCATGGCATGTGGGATCTTCCTGGACCAGGGCTCGAACCTGTGTCCCCTGCATTGGCAGGCAGATTCTTTTTTTTTTTTTTTT
>NW_006775845.1:194565-206042 GCF_000442215.2 Lipotes vexillifer
GGATCTTCCCGAAACGGGGCACGAACCCGCGTCTCCTGCATCGGCAGGCGGACTCCCAACCACTGCGCCACCAGGGAAGCCCAGCAGGCAGATTCTTAACCACTGTGCCACCAGGGAAGTCCCCCATGATTTATTTCTGTATTCTCCTTTTAGTGATGCTTAGGTAGTTTCCTAGGAGTAGGATTGTTGGGTCATGTGGTAGGTATGTGTCTAGTATTAGTAGATATGAATAAAGCAGGCCTGACCCTTCTTTGACCGTATGTCCCCTCTACTTCCCTAACTTTCTTTTTATTGCTGGTCATGATTCTTGAACGAGTCATCCACACTTCCCGAGTGCACTTGCTGACTTCCTATTCATTCTTCAGTCCACTACAGTCTGACTTTGACTTTCACAATTACACTGGGTTTGTTTTCACTCAGGGCTGCCAGTTATATGCCTATTGCCAAATTTAATTTACATTTTAATAACAATCCTCCCTTTGAAATTATTCAAATATACCTCTCCCTCCACTTAATAAAGCTACTCTTTCTTTCCTGTTTGTTCTAATTCTCTTTCTTCTTTCCTGGCACCCTCATCCTCCTTTACACACATATACCAAATCAATACATCCAGTAGTTGTTGCCCAGGGTCCCATCCTTTAGCTTCACCTCTTCTTGCTGTTTACTGTGACTCTGGACCTGCTAATCTGTTGCCCTAGCTTCCCCTGTATAGACACTGGTGATTACCCAGACTGTTTTTCTGGCTCCAGTCTCTCTCCTGACCCATGTCTCCACAGACATCTTCCTCTTTCTACTGAGTTCCCTGTCTTGGTGAATGATGCCAAACCTATCCACTCACCCAAACTAGAATCATCCAACCCAACTTTCGTTCCTATTCCCCATATCCAGTTGACTAAGAAGCTCTAAGAATCATACCCCTAGACATATAAACAGTAATATGTATAAAGTAGATAACTAATAAGAGCCTGCTGTATAAAAAATAAATAAAATTCAAAAAAAAATTCATTGCTTTCTCATCATCTTCACTGGATTTCAGTTCCTAATCATTTAATTATCTCTCATAATGACCTTCATTTTGGTCTAAAGAGGTAGTTCCAGATTTGCAGGATCTGAAACTTACACAATTTTAGAGGTCCTTTGTAAGAAAAAAACTACAAAATTACAGATACATATATGTATACAAATGAATATTTATTTAGAATGTGAAAAGAAAGCACAAGAAATTACAACTCCGAAAAAGCTGTCAAATGCCACAGACATTAAAAAAAGTTTCTATTGTTTAAAAACCTGGGCCTCCCTGGTGGCACAGTGGTTAAGCATCCACCTGCCAATGCAGGGGACATGGATTCGAGCCCTGGTCTGGGAAGATCCCACATACCATGGAACAACTAAGCCCATGGGCCACAACTACTGAGCCTGCGCTCTAGAGCCCGTTAGCCACAGCTACTGAGGCCACAAGCCACAACTGCTGAAGCCTGCGCACCTAGAGCCCATGCTCTGCAAAAAGAGAAGCCACGGCAATGAGAAGCCTGTACACTGCAATGAAGAGTAGCCCCCGCTTGCCACAACTAGAGAAAGCCCACACGCAGCAACGAAGACCCAGTGCAGCCAAAAATAAATAAAATAATTAAAAGAACAAAAAAGAGCTGACACTTCTTTAACTTTTCTTATGTTTTTTGTGCTCAGAGTCTTTGCAGTTCTTCACGTGATAACCACTTTTTGAGATTTTCTATAGGGAGAAGAGAATGATAGTTTTCCTTCCAGCGTATTTCTTCACTTTCCATATCTTTGTGATGCTGGGCACTTTGGTTTTTGTTGTGTTTGTCTTTCAGCTCTGCCTCTTTGTGTCGTGACGCCAAATTAGTCTGCACAGTGGGTGGAAGAAGCATTCCTGAAGGCCATTCATGTACCAAGACAGCTCGCAAACACTTACAAGGAAGTGACTACAAACCACAAATAATATCTCGCTAAACCTAAATTTAAATTCCCCTTAGCAGGATCCTAAAAATGTCTGTGGCTACTCCAGAGCTGCCTGATGCAAGGTGAAGTGAGCTGGACTGGAGAGAGACTTATGTCTTAACCAGACATAGTCAGAATATCTTATTTTGCAGATTTTACAAAAGCATACGTCATGTGAAAGAATCTAATGCCTAGGTTTCTCCCAAGGCTTTGGAAACAGCCCACAAGGAAGGGCCTTGAAACTTAGGCTTCCTGGTAAATCAGCCTCTGGTCTCCTTTTCCTGCTTGGCTTCTTTCTGAAATGAATCCTCTCAGAATAATCATTCTAGAATATGTCAGATCATGGTACTCAATCCTTTAAAATCTTTAGAAACTTTCTTCTTTTTTTTTTCTAACTTTTATTTGCAAAATTTCAAATCTAAGAAACTTGATAAGAATAGGACAGTGAACTCCAGAAATTACAAACACACACACAACACATCCACACTTTTTTTTGTTTGAACCATTTAAGAGTAAATTGTAAACATTATGGGATTTCTTCAATCCTGATTAATTAAGCATGTCTCATCTAAGAACAGAGCCATTTTCCTATTAACCATAATGCAATCATCACTCAAGAAATATACTATTACCTGTTATACTATTATTTAAAATATAACCCATATTCACATTTTTCCACGTATTCCAAAGCTGGTTTTATTGTTTTTTGTTTTTTTAATCCAGGATGAAATTAAGAACTATGCATTGCATTTAGTTGTCAAGTCTCCCTGGTCTCTTTTAATTCAGAACAGTTCCCAATCACCCAGCCTTTTTCTGGGGGGTGGGGTATCTTTCATGACATTTTTAAAGAATCCAAGCCCGTTATTTTGCATGATTCCTTCAGTTGTGATAACTGTGGTTACAAAATAGTGATTTCTTATCATTCCTTCTACACTTATTAGTTGGCATTCTTCTGTAAATAGGGCTTTCCCTCTTCTCTGCTCCCATATCTTTCTTTAAGAGTCACTATGATTCAGGTTTTTTTTTTTTTTTTTTTGCCGTACGCGGGCCTCTCACTGCTGTGGCCTCTCCCGTTGCGGAGCACAGGCTCCGGACGCGCAGGCTCAGCGGCCATGGCTCACGGGCCCAGCCGCTCCGCGGCATGTGGGATCTTCCCGGACCGGGGCACAAACCCGCGTCCCCTGCATCGGCAGGCGGACTCCCAACCACTGCACCACCAGGGAAGCCCCCGTGGGTTTGTTTTTTAAATTCAATATTTTATAATCTATTCTTCTCATTATTCTTTCTGATACTCCAGTTACCCCAAATTTGCCTAGAGGGAGCCGCTTCATGCTCTCTCCAATTAATTTGAGTCCTTCCTTGCTTTCTGGCACAGATGTTCCAGGCTCATCTTAGGCTTGGCCTGCTCTAGGACCCATGGGCCTCTCTACTTCTGCTGGGGTCCTCCAGCTAACCTCCACTCAGTTGCCCTTGGTCTCCTCCTCGACCCCCTTCGTGAGGCAATGAGCGCTTACATGTTGCTGCAGTGCATGAGGTCCCACCTGTCCTCCAAGCCTCAGCATCCCTCTTTGGTCGTCCTGTGCGTACTGCCTGCAGCCCCTCAGGTGTTCATAGTTTCTGGGCTGATGAGAGTCTCTCCTAATGTTTGAGTGTTGCTGCATGTGCACACCTCCCTTCCTCCTCTCTCTTTCTCCCTCCCCCATCCCTTGCTTCCTTCCTTCCTTTCTCCTTCCCACCTCTTCCCCCTTCCTCTCATTATTTCATGATTTCTGTGATTTGGCAGGGAGAGGAGATTGCAGTGTGGGCTTAGCTTGCTCTCTTGAAAGTGGAAGCGATGTCTTCCCTTTTTTCTCACCTTCAGGCCTCAGCATGTGCTATACTGTGTCATGCTCTGAGTGGACTGGCCCTCTGCACAACCCCTGTCATATCTGCATAGCGAATTCATCCTTACCCTTTAAATCGTTGCCTCTTCTCTGAACCCTTTCACAATCCCCCAGGCAGAGTTAATTTCTTCTCCTCTGTTCCTGTGGTGATTTTGTACTCCTTTATTTTAGTACTTTTTTTCTTTTCGGCTGCGTTGGGTCTTCGTTGCTTCACGTGGGCTCTAGTTGTGGCGAGTGGGGGCTACTCTTCATTGTGGTGCTCGGACTTCCCATTTGGTGCCTTCTCTCGTTGCGGAGCTTGGGCTCTAGGTGCGTGGGCTTCAGTAGTTGTGGCGCGTGGGCTCAGTAGTTGCGGCTCGTGGGCTCTAGAGCACAGGCTCAGTAGTTGTGGCGCACGGGCTTAGTTGCTCCGCGGCTTGTAGGATCTTCCTGGACCAGGGCTCGAACCCATGTCCCCTGCATTGGCAGGCGGATTCTTAACCATTGCACCACCAAGCAAGCCCCAGTACTTATAATTGTCTGCAGTCGTATCTGTCTTGGCTCAGTTGACTATGAGTTTCATTTATCTGTGTATCTTTATATCCCTGCTATTTGAGGTGTGGTAGGTGCTCAGTTTGTTCAGTGAGTGAATGAATGGCTTTATGAATGATATACAGAAGTGAAAAGATCATTTTCACTCACAGGATGAAATTAATTGACCTTGTAAGATGTGATTACAAAATAATTACAAAGCTAAATCTGTCTCTTCAACTCAAGGACACGTACCGCTCCTCCCTCCTCCAATCCCTTGCAGTCTGTGGAACTGTGCTAGGTGTTCTGGTAACTCCTCTCTCCAGCTCCTTTAAGAACAACTTCGGCAAACACAGTCAGTCTCATCTCTTTCCTTTGTTATACGTGTTTTGACAAGCTTGACTGTGTGTGTGTCTTCCTAATACTTGGCTCTGAATAAATTTTTGGCTTTTACTAAATACTGAATCTATCTTTAGAGTAGAAATTTTTCTCCAGACTTGACAAAGGTGTATTCATAGCCTTAAGTTCCTGAAAGCGGGCATCCTATCTTTTCTTTTTGGAGCTCTGACAGTGCCTAGTACATTGCAAGGCTGGAATTCCTCAGAGGATTTCTAAGAATCTCAAGCACTGGCAAGATGGTAAGAATCACCCTATAGGTTCTCAAATCCATGGCTTTGAAAGAGATGCCATTCATTTTAATTCCAGAGTAACATTGTGTTTGCTTTTAAAAATAATAGACATTTTGTGATAACACCTTGAAAGATAATATATAAGAAAAAAAAAATAAAAGACTACAGTGTTAACTTGAAGAATAACACTGATTCTGAAGTTCCAGGACTCTGAGGTAGGCTCATAGGAGTGAGTCCTGAATAAGGCACCACAGTTTAAGATTATATTGGTCTTCTCATTGTTCCTGATGAAATGCTAAATGTAGGTTTATTTAATCCATAACGTTTTATTGATTCTCCTACCTAATATGTAATGACTAGGCATTTTTCCTTTTGGGTGCAAGTGAACAAAAAAAAATGTCTTCTGTGACATAGAGGAGATATAATGATTGGATGTGAGGAGGCACTTTCTAGGTTGGTAAGACGCTTGTGGCTACACACAATGGAAAACCCCGCTCAGCTGGGTTAAACCTGACACTAGCGGGATTTTCCCTGAAACCAAGTTTATTTCCTAGCCATTATTTTACATTACGCTCTCTTAATTTTTCACTCAAAACACTGCTGACTTTATTTTTGTCCAGAAATAAAGTTTAATAAGATGATCTGCCTACCCACCCCATTCCATCAGCATAAGGAGAGCTTTGTAGTCATAAGAAGATCTCTGTCTTCAGAAAATCAAAGGCGCTGTTTATGAAGGCTTTGTAAAGAATGTGAAATACCAATGTGTTATTTTTCAAGATAGGCTAAATTGTGTTGGTAACTTTATTTGTTCCGAACCAAAAATGATCTTAGAAAAAGTAAATGCAAGAACTCAGATTAGGATTTGTTGTATAATTTAGAGAAACCAAGCTTCATTTTTAAATCACCACATCTTTGGAATTAATAATTTTTTACTCAAACTAAATTTTTATCTTATCTTTTGATGGCTCCTTATCAGGTAGAGCAAGTAACAGTCGTATTGTTTCTCCATCTCTAACACACAAGGAGAGTTGGACAAGTCAGTTAACCTCTCTGAGCTTCAGCTTCCTCCTCTGCAAAATGAGGATGTGAATACATGGTTTCTGAGCTCAAAATGCTTTCAATGAAGCTAAATTATCTAAGTTGTATGTGTATGTGCACACATGCATGTTACATGTATAGTATGCACGTGCACTGAAAATCCTTAGCGTGCACGCCATGTGTACATACATTTGCTCCATCTCTATGCAGTTCGTTGGTAGGACATTTGTTGTGTATGCTGTGGCGGGGAGTAGCCTAAATGTCCTTTCAGGACCACTGTACTTACTCCCTCAGTTACCTAGTCTTTAGGCCGCTGATGGTGAACAGCTGAGTCCCTTTCCAGGCATTATCCCTGTGCTGATAGAAGCCGCTTGCCCAAGGTTTTGCTCCCTCCACAGGGCAGCCCTCCTTTAATTACTGGCTGATGTAGGGATACAAAGGCCCAGCTTTGTATGGAGAACCCCTCTAAAGGGCCATCAAAGCTCCAGAGGCCCCTATTGAATGGCTCAGGTCTCTGTTGCAACAGCATTGCAGTTTGAATTCTTCCTCTGCCCAGACCTGCTTCCTACACCCTTGAGAAGAGACATTCTCAAGATCACCCCCCAGTAAACCTCCAGCACACCAGCCTACATCTCAGAGTCTGCTTCTCAGGGAAGCCAGCCTACAACAACATGCTCTTTTAGAAACGGATTTACCCCCTTTTGACTTGGCTGCCTTTTGAACAATGACATATCTGATAATGTAGCATGAAACAAAACAAAGCTGGCTGACGAATATGGAGTTGAACATACATTTTTAGCGTTATGAAGGTGTGTCCTTAAAGATGGGTTGATGTACAACCTTCCCAGCCATAGATCTGTACATGGTACAGCCATGACTCTTGGGACAGTTCACATTTTGAGTAATTACTTTTTATTCCTTCAGTTTTTAATTTTTTAATTTTGAAGCAGAAGGTAAAAAGTGACTGAATTTGATCTCTGCAGTTGAATGCTTTAGAGTTCAGTAATTGAAATGTGTGGATGAGTAAGAATGTACGTCATATGAAATTTACAAAGACTGGCAATTTTGCAGCCTTAGAGATTGAGGTCAAGTTGAGGATTCTCTTAAAATAAAAGTACAAGATCTATTCAAACTTAGTGAATATATTTAAAGTTTATTACAAAAAAAAAAAAAGCGCCAATCCATGGTTTCTGTGGGCAGTCAGGTTGTTGATTTTGTATTGATATTCAGGATGTCAAGGTTGTATAAAAGGAAGCAGGCCTGGCATTACTGTCTGATTGGTCTAATTACTATAATAGCCTTGGTAATATTCATTCACCTATTTAAAAATTCTTCTGTTTTCTAAGGTCCTATTCATTCTTCTTGCATTTAAAGCTTGTTTATTTTAGGGACCTTGCTGTTATCACTGACACTTCTTATTCAGAGTCTAGTGAATAGTGGATATATTAAATGGCCCTGAACTGTGATTCTGGCATGAGCTCTTAATTTGCTGTTTAATGTCCAGGTTGTCTAGGTACATCTTTTCATGTTTAATTTCAAAAGTCTTTGTTCCTCATATTCATTTTCTCAGAAGAGTTACCTTGCACATGCCCACTGTGTACCTCAGACAGAGGGAGCTGTGTCAGTACGACGGAAGGGATCCAACTTGCTAAAGAACTAGGAGCCACCTATCTGGAACTACACAGCCTTGATGACTTCTACATAGGAAAATATTTTGGAGGAGTGGTAAGTGGAAATTCCAGTCACATAAATTAGAGTCGTTTGTCAGGTTGGCTCTTTAGCTGTTTTCCATAGCATCAATTAGAACTTTAGTTTTAAAAGCAGGATGAGTGTTAACCTTGTGAGATAAAACAGGAGCAAATACAAAAAAGGTTTTGTCAGAGTAAAACTCTAAGTTTACTTCTCTCTCCAAATGAAACATTTTCTGTTGTCTAACATGATATTTTGAATTTTCCATTTGATGACACTTTACACAAACCCGTGATGTCTGTTTAGCAACTGACATTTTGTCACTTTTAGTGAAAAGATTTAGTAATCTTCACACAGCTTGATGAGGCTGGCAACCTGAACCAGCAGGGCCTGAAAGTTCTCCTTCATTTCTGTCTACTACTTGAGAAGAATGATTTTTCTTCACTATGTGTGCTTCGGCAAGGTTTCATATACTCCTGATTTTGCTGTAGCTCAAAAACTATCCGGAGGAACTACTTGTACAAATGGCTTCTTGTTGGACAGTTAGTGGGGAGCCAGGGTCTGTTGCTCTCTTGCAGAGGCATCCATTGGGTCCTGCAGGCATTCTGAGGCCCACCTTAGCCCACAGCACCTACCCTACGACACTAGGACTGCGTGGCCCTTGGAGAATACCTGTGGAGTTGTATCATTTAAGTACTACTGACTTTGGAACTCTCTTTCCAACCCTCTAAGGAGTGACTCCTTTCAACAGACAAATCTAGTAAACATTGACAAGAGACTTAAACCAAAGTAAACCCTACATTAAGCAGGAGCACTTTGGATTCTCCATCAGTTCCCTAGCTCTTCATCAAGTACTTTATCCAGTATGCCAGACTATTCATTGTATATATTCATGTCGAAATGTTGAGGTTTCTACAGATGACCAGAGAAATTTCATTTGTTCTAGAGTTACTCAACTCCAAATAAGAACCAAAGATAAAATAAGAACCCAATATAATAGTTCTGATTTCTGTCAAATATAAATGGCTATTATTCATTCAGTAATGTAAAGAAACAATAATACAGCATTAAGGAAGATGCACTCACAATTGATGTTATCAATGACTGTGAGAATCTTCTGTCTTATTTGTTTAGTGATGAGCAGTGGGTAGAAAGGTAAAGAGGGGTGAAATATAATTTTTCTGTCAAGCTGATTATATTGTAGTGGCTTAAAAAAATCCTAGTTCTAAGAATTTTACATTTCCCTGAAATTCCTAGGGAGTTGTGTGTGTGTCGGGGAAGATAGTTTGGTTTCATTTGTTGGAGAAGATGGAGCTCTTGGGGGCCTCTGGTCTCCTGGTTCCCCTTTCCAGGTTCCTGACCCTGAAATTCTCAGGATCGCTCTTCCCATTTCCCAACTCCCACTTTCTCTTCTTTTCTCTCATTGTTTCTCTTTGTTCCTAATGCCTAGTGTTGGAGGCATGATGAGAATTGAAGATGTGGTCGAAGTCAGGAGAAAAACTTGGCGGTTTCTTTTTTCGCTAACTCAAGACTTAATGAGAATATGAAAATAAGATGAGAAAGATCTCGTTTTAGACTCTTGAATAGTAAAGTACAGCTGGGATCTTGAGTGTAAGAAACAATGGTGTTTGCAGGAATATGGATGGAGTGATAATGTCAGAGTGAAAGGAGCATTTTACTATCTTGTGTTTAAGAGTCGGGGAGGAAGAGCTGTGCAGTGTTACCCTCAGACCTGGGCAAGGGTGGCATGTGCCCTGGAGCTCTAGAAAGCCTTATCTGGTCCTCCTCCAGTTGCACCCCTTCCCATAGGGCACGAGTTGATGGAGCCATGGGGATGTGCCCACTACAGCTAGTAGCTCCCTTCCTGACCTGCATCATCCATGTGGCAGCCACTAGCCACACGTGGCTGTTTATATTTAAATTAATTAAAAAATAATTCAGTTCCTCAGGTGCACTATCTACATTTCAGGTACTCTATAGCTACATGTAGCTAGTGGCTACTGTTCCGATGATTAGCACCGATGTTATAGGACATTTCCATCAAAACAGAGCAGAGAGTTCTGTGGAACAGTGCTGTGACCATGCTCCCAAACCCGGGACCCCAGAATTCTCTGACCAGCTGGCTCTGAATCTGTTTCCCAGATCTGTACAGGCCTCTTTCCTGAGTCTGTCCTCCTGAAGGTGGACTGCATGGCTGGTGTTTGCACCCCTAGTCCTGAGTGGTGGCTGAGGGGTTACTGCATATGAGGAGTTGGGGAGGGGACAGTGGATGGAGCTTGGTTGTATAGGTGTGGATGTCTGCCTGTATGCACCAGCCTCCTCAGGTGAGCAGATGTGTGTTGGAGGAGGGGGAGAGAAGAGGAGGGGTGGTCTTGGGTCCTAGGAGTTAGGGGCCAGCTCTCCCTGTGCTGCATGAAACTCCGAGGACTCTAAGAATTTAAATCTGAGCCTGGCCTTCCAGGCTTTAATGATGACATACTGGTCAAAGCAGGAGGATAGAATATATTTTACATAACAGTTTATTTTCTTGATTTACAACGCTTAAATATTTAGGTATGTGGTATGTGGACCTCCATTTGTACTTTTGCCCCAGGCCTCATACGCTTAGAGCTATGTAAGTGCATGTGGTTAAGATATTTAATTTATAAAATAAATGATGTATTTCAAAGTAACTTACTCAGGAAAAAAAGTAGAGTGCGTGTGAACTTTCCTAGTTGATATGGGTGTATGTGGCGTAGAGCCAGATCTGTTCTTGCCTTGAATTTTTCTAGTATTAGTTGCTGTGGTTGCCCACAAGATGGTTATTGGCAGTCACACAGTTGTACTGCTTGGCTTTCTTGATTATTCAAGAGAAAATACAGTTCCTGCTTGATTGATAGTTTATTTACGTTTAGACAAGGCACAATCTGTTCTACTTGAAAGATATTTTTCTTTTTTTAATAAAACAAATTGTTTAAAAGTGTTTGCTAAAGCATACATGTAGTTGGTACTGGCATTAAAAACACTTGGCAGATGTGGTTTGGGGTACAAATAATCATGTCAGATACATCATTTCGTTGGAGCTTTAATTAAAATTTGATTCATGTTTTAGTTGGAGTATTTTATGATTCAAGCTTTAAATCAGAAGACAAGTGAAAAAATGAAGAAAAGGAAAATGAGCAACTCGTTTCACGGAATTAGACCACCTCAGCTTGAACAACCAGGTGCATTTATTAGCCAATGTCTAGACATTCAGTTGACATTTATTGTAGATCATTTCACAAGTCATAGCAGTTGTTCTCAATTTTGAGTGTGTTCAGGACTCATTTGGCATTTTGATTCAGTAAATCTGGGATGGAGCCTGAATCTGATTTTTAAATAAGCTTCCCAGATGATTCAGAAGCAGGTGGTACCTGGACCACATTTTGAGGACTGTTGTCTTGAAAACTTGAGCCTATGGATTCTTAAAAATAGTGTGTGTGGTAGAGAGCTGTTCTAGATTATAGTCTAATGAGAAATAACCAAATGTAATGCATGAAACTTGAGTGGATCCTGGTTCAATAAAGACATCTAAAAGATGTTCTTGGGACAGTTGGGTAAAATTTCAATATGGACAGGAAATTAGATGATATTATGGAATTACTGTTAATTTTCTTATGTACGATAATAGTATTGTGGTTAATAGAAGAATGTCCTTATTTTTAGGAGATAAATGTGAAAGTATTTAGAACTGAATTATCCTGATGATTACAACTTACTTTTTTTTTTTTTTTTTTTTTTTTTTTTTTTC
>NW_006775845.1:206074-221275 GCF_000442215.2 Lipotes vexillifer
TTTTGCCGTACGCGGGCCTCTCACTGCTGTGGCCTCTCCCGTTGCGGAGCACAGGCTCTGGACGCGCAGGCTCAGCGGCCATGGCTCATGGGCCCAGCCGCTCCGCGGCATGTGGGATCTTCCCAGACTGGGGCACGAACCCATGTCCCCTGCATTGGCAGGCAGACTCTCAACCACTGCACCACCAGGGAAGCCCACAACTTACTTTTAAATGGTTCGTGAGTGAGAGAGGGAGAGAGAAAATCTAGAGATAAAGCTAAAAATGACAAAAGATTAATAACTATAGAATTTAATAATTATAGAATTATGTGTGCTCATTGTATCATTCTTTCAACTTTTTTGAATGTTTGAAAATGTTTATAATACAAGGTTAGAAGACAATAGTTAAAAATAAATAAAATTACATCAACTGTTACCAGAATTTATTGCATAATTTTGTGATAGCAATGGTAGACTAGTAGTCTATTCAGATCAATTAATTATCGATATTATTTTTAAAACGTACTTGATAAATATTTATTGAATGAATGAATGTAAGTTAACAAACCACTAAAGTATAGATTTGTACAGGAAGTCAATTCCAAGTTTTAAAAAATGTGAATACATAGACCGTTAAATTGACTTTGCACTTTGTGGTGTGCACAGTGAAAGGGGCGACATGGTCTGTTATGTAGCAAACACTGGAGCCTTAAGTACTTTCTGGATGAGAAGAGGAGTGGGGAATAGCCAAATAAATAATATTGACAGATAATTTCTTAGTTCTTATTGATCAAGAAGAGAAAACATACCAGTTCCTCACAGCAAGCAAAGCATTTCATGTCATTTAGCACTAAAAGGAGTTTCTCCTGTGGGTCTGCATTTGGGGATGCTAGGTGGGATAGTGGGCAGGGCCTTCAGGAGTGTTCTGTCAGCAGTACAGCCTCAGCTTCCACAAGGCTGTCTCTTGTACCCCTTCCAATGGGAGAGCTGTGGAATTGCACTGATTGTAACCCAGGGTCCAGTCTGGGTTCACACTGAACATAACCCAGTCTGGGTACACGTTTGTTCTGGTACTGACTTGTTCTAAGGACAGATCCTGGGCTCTGGGGCACGTGGCTTTCAAACTGTTCTCAGACTTTAAGGGTCTGTAAGGTGCCTCTGGCAGTGGAGGGGAGGCTGGGTAGGGTACAGTGCGGAAAGAGCCTGCCCCCAACCTACCTTGCTGTTGTCCATTTTGCAGACAGGAGTTTTGCTTTAGAATAAAGAATTTTTATTCCTGAAGAAGTTTGAATTGTACTTGTTTAGATGGTTGCATAGCCTTCAAGCAACCCTTCACAGATCACACTGTCCTCAGCGCAGCTGTTGCAGAGAGTTCATAATTAGGACCTATGATGAGGGCCTGGAGTGTGGTCCTCTGTGTGGAGGTCCTGCATTGATGGAGGCTAATCTAATTTTGTTAGCAATCACACTAGGAAATGGAAGGTAACATCCCCTCTTGGAACTCAGGGAGCCTAACAGCAATCTCCCTGAGGTGTGCTGAGGGGAAGGAGCTGGTTCTCGGGAAGCATAGTGTTTTACTAGGAGGAAAAAAAAAATTTAGCATCAGAATAAAATGTTCATGATGGTTTCAAACAGTAGAGTCTAAGACTCTGAGCCCTAGCTTTGAACTGCTGCAGTTTTAACAATTTATCCCTCCACCTCCGTTTCTAGTCCCAGAAAGAAAACAACTTCAGATGTGAGGTTGGGTTCTTCAGAACTTATTCAGTAATTTCTTTGAGTTTTTTTATCAGGTAAAGGATGATGACAACCAACATACTAAAATTCAGTATTTGGAGAAAAATTTTATTTTGGGACACACATAGTGAGAAATGCTCTTTATGGCATTAGTACATTTTTCATTTGCACTACACAAAGTAAATACAGTATTTCTGTGTGTCTGTTTTAATCCCTGGATAATTAGTTTTTATGTGTTCATAATTAGATTAAGCTATACAGAAAGTGCTGTTTTATAGGTCAAAAATGGCCAAATATTGTCAACTTCATATAGTTCAACCTAATAATACTAAAAAATATTGTTTTGTTGTGTTTAAAATAAACTGGAAATGATGGGGGCCCATAGACCTAGAGAATAATTTATTATTTTTTTTCTTCTTTGAAACAGAAAAAATGCCTGTCTTGAAGGCTGAAGCATCCCATTATAATGCTGACCTAAATAACTTGCTGTTCTGCTGCCAGTGCGTGGACGTGGTATTTTACAACCCAGATTTAAAGGAAGTGGCTGAGGCCCACAAGATCGTTCTCTGTGCCGTCAGCCATGTTTTCATGCTGCTTTTCAATGTGAAGAGTCCTGCTGACATTCAGGATTCCAGTATCATCCGAACTACCCAGGATCTCTTTGCTATAAACAGAGATCCTGCGTTTCCAGGTGCTAGCCAGGAGTCTCCAGGCAACCCACCCTTACGAGTCATTGTAAAAGATGCCCTCTTCTGTTCTTGTTTATCGGACATTCTGCGCTTCATTTATTCAGGTATCTTGTCAAATGGTTCTGGCACATTCTCATAAGCTTTTGAAATGAAGTATGGCCTGTGGTCTCAGGTATACTGGTTGGTTTCACATTTCTCTTCTTCCTACCATCTGAGGTGACGATTATACGTGGAGTAGTATTTGCTTTATCGATAGGAATTGGTCCAAGCTTTCTGTCTCTTTACAAGTTTCCTTGCCTTGGTTTTAAATCTACTTGTAAAAACAATAATCTCTTTTCCTATTGAACAGCTATGTCAGTACTTTATTTTTAAAAAACTCCAAAATGTGAAAATACAAGAATTTATTGTCCAGTTTAACTTTAAAGAAATAAAATACTTCAAGTATATATGAAAATAAGTGTCTTTAGCTACTTATTCATTTGTTTTGTTTGTTTGACCCAGATTTTGGAGGGAATTGAGGAGAGAAGTTAGCATGGTCATTGCCTTCAGTTTGGCAACTAGAAACAGTTGCTAAAGTTAGTCTAAAGTTAGTTCAAGCTGAGATCTGATCAACTTTGACTATGATTATTTTAGACTTTACTTCTTTTATTTACTGTGCTCTTTGTAAGATTCAGCTTATCAGTTGTTTTTCTTCTTGTCCTTTAAAAAACCGAGTAGCATGTATATTCTAAAAATTAGACTCTTTATGAGTTATTTTAGCAGATGAACTAAAGGTCTCACATCTAAGTGTCCTATATAAGAATGGAAAAGAATGGATGTAAAGTGATTTTTAAGCATCTAAATATACATTTTCTGAAGATTTCTCTCTTTTTAAAAAAATTATTTATGGCTGCGTTGGGTCTTCGTTGCTGCGCGCGGGCTCTCTCTAGTTGCAGTGAGCGGGGACTACTCTTCATTGCGGTGCGTGGGCTTCACTTGTCGCGGAGCACGGGCTCTAGGCGCGCAGGCTTCAGTAGTTATGGCACATGGGCTCAGTAGTTGTGGCTCACGGGCTCCAGAGCGCAGGCTCAGTAGTTGTGGTGCACGGGCTTAGTTGCTCCGTGGCATGTGGGATCTTCCCGGATCAGGGCTTGAACATGTGTTTCCTGCATTGGCAGGTGGATTCTTAACCATGGTGCCACCAGGGAAATCCCAGATTTCTCTCTTCTTTTTCTTTTTCTCCTTGGAATCATGTGCTGATGAATTATTAGGTTGAAGTCGATCCTTCTCTGCAACGTGTCGGGAGAAACATTTATGATCTGTTTTTTGACTTCAGAATTGGAGATTGATGGCAAGTTTATAAAAGTTTGCAAATAAAGAAAAAAGTATTATTTAGCATCAAAGATTTGGGTAGCCTTCAGTTGAAATGATGATTGATGTTAAGATTTCCCTTTTTTTCATTTGGGTTGTTTTTAGTTTTAAAAGTTAAAATAAAAATTAATGGTTGTGAAAAATACAGTGGCAGCGTGCAGATTTAAGTGGATTAAAAATATACGTATTGGAGTAGAATGTGATGGTAGGCATTAAATCCATTGTTCAGTGAATATTGGCTTGGAAACGGCATAAATGACCACTCCTAGAGAGCATACCAGCACAGTGCCTTCAGCGTGGAGGCTTCTCTGTAAGTGCTGGTTGAACTAGTGAGTAGACTCTAGTAGCCGTGAATCATCATATGAATAAACCAGATAAGTTAGAGACTTCATTTAGTACTACGGATTTTTATGGTTAAACTTAGAATCTCACAGTTCAGAATTTAACACTAATTTTGAAAAACCAAAATGTTTACCTGTTAAAGAAAAAAATGTCTTTAATGATGTGTCAGAGAACCATGAAGGAAGTGTTTGGCTTTTCTTTTCAATGAGTTTGCTGTTGAAATTATAAATTATTTAGCAAGTTTGCCACAGTATCCATTAAATACTTTCAAAGGCACACAAACACTTTGAGGTCAGTTTTATCCTCTTTAATATGGTAGCAGTAAAATAGCTAGATGTCTCTCCAGTGACAGAACCTGCTTGTCTTTCTCCTAGGGAGTAATTTTTTTTTTAATTGTAAAATTAATACTTGCAGATGGAAAAAAGGGGGAAAGAAAAGAAAAAGTTATCCTCATCCCCCAGTCCCCTTCCCCAGAGTCCATTATAACTTTTTCATGTGTTCACGCTAATGCTTTTTGAAAGAAATTAATATATTGAGAAACTTGCATTAATGAAAATGTAATTTTTGGTGAGTGCTGTTTTCTGGGAACCACAGGTAGTTTCCATGGCTGGAGCACAGAGTGGGAGGTGATGGCTGGAAGGAGCTGAGGCTGGCAAGGCCAGTGGGAGCTCTTCCTGCTGTCCTTAGAAGCTGATCTAGAATTTTATGCATTATCAGACTGGGCTTTAGAAAGATCATCTCTGGTGATGGTGGGAAGATGGAATAGAGCAGGCAAGACAGGAGTCCAGTCAGAAGGCCCTATTACTCTGGAGCTCAGCCTTAGGAAGGCCAACATTCTGACAATAGGTAGTTGGTTGGTCTTGCAGCTTGTCCATCATCTGGACCAGTGCTTTTCAAACCTTAAAGTGCATACAAGTCACCTGGTGATCTTGTTAATGTACAGATTCTGATTCAGTGGGACCGGGGTGGGGCATGAGGTTCTGCATTTCCAACAGTCTCCAGGCAGTGCTGATGCCATGGACCACAAGTAGCTGCAGCGCCTGCTCTTGGAAGAACTGGGACCAGCCACAGCAGATAAGGGCCTGGAATTCAGCCCAGAGGCCCGGGAGAGGAACCCAGTTATTAGTCTCAGGGCACAGGGTCAGAATGGAGTCAGCTGCAAGGCTGACTGATGAGGACCTCTCTGGAACTGGGGCTGTCTGTGCCTTCTTGTAGCCCCTACCTGAAGTTGGGGAAAGTGAATGCTTAGCGGTTGGGTGGAAATTAAGTGAGCCTGGGAATAGTGATTAGAGGGCAGAGGGGCATGATGGCAGGGAGGAGTTGCTGAGCTACAAGCCCTTGACCAGTTCAGAGCACAGGCTTTGTAGTCTGATACTGAGCTATTAACGTTTCTGCTTTGAACTCTGCTTGTATGTGACCCAGTCAAGAGGTGGTGTCAGGTATGAGCAGGGCCACAGGCCGTTGACCTGGGGCTACAGGGAGACCCGGATGTGGGTTGAGGAAACGGGAAAATAAATGCTTCAGCAGGTACCTGTTAATTATTCTTTAATTATTTACAAAGTATAACCTTAGACTCAAGCAAAAATGATATTGTTTGCTGTGTTTAAAAGACATTAAAGCTATATTTGTACGGTAAAGACAATTTTGAAAAATGCAGAAAATTTGTTAAGAGAAGAAAAATCAACCAGATTCCCATTCTCAAATGTCTAAGTGTTTATTGATGTTTTGTTTTACCCTTTTAGTCTTTCTGAATAGGTTAGTTTATTTATTTATTTTTTATTTTTTTATTTTTTTGCGGTACGCGGGCCTCTCACTGTTGTGGCCTCTCCCGTTACGGAGCACAGGCTCCGGACGCGCAGGCTCAGAGGCCATGGCTCACGCGCGCAGCCGCTCCGCGGTATGTGGGATCTTCCCGGACCAAGGCACGAACCCGTGTCCCCTGCATCGACAGGCGGACTCTCAACCACTGCGCCACCAGGGAAGCCCTGAATAGGTTACTTTAAAAAAAAAAAAATTTTTTTTTAATCAAAGCAAACTAAAATATTAAACCTAATTTTTTTTTTTCTTAGAGACTTCAATAAAGAGGCCAGGCTTGTGTGTTTTGTTTGTTTGTTTGTCTTATTGTTGTTGAACATTTAAAAACTTTTGAACAGAGCACAAGTCTTAAGACCCAATTACACACTGGTTTCCTCACAGCAGCCCAGGCCTGCCCGCAGGTTATATAGGGAACCGCGGAGGACAGGAGCCAGTTGTACTCATGTCAGTTGGGCTGGGATACACAGGCAGAACTCCATGACAGGGCGTGCTTGGGAATATTTGCCCTGAGCAAAAACATGGGCTGGAAAACCCTATTAAACCTATCTCCTGCTTTATATTTTAAAAAATGAACCAAATTACAAAGACTGTCTTAATTCTTCTTAAATAACATGTTTCTTTTTCTTTAACCTTTAGGAATTTGAAATTTTGTAGGTACTGTGTCACCATGGACGTTTGGGTCCTGTATTTAGGAAGGGCCTGTTTAATCCTCTGGTTAACACTTTACCCATGTAATAAAGGCTGCTGTTTATTTTCCTATTCAAATTTCTGAGCAAACAGATACAGTGAAAGTGTGTATGTTTTGCAGTTTCCTCTTGGAAACTGCTAACACTGCATAATGTCTGAGTACTTAATGACTAACACTGAGGGAAGAATAATCTGAAAAGTGAGGCCAGTGGTTTCCTGGTCTTGAGGAGTAATCCTTAAATGGTGTACAATTGTAACACTCTTATAATACACTACACAGTCTTTATGCTGGCAAATTCCTGAGTCACACGATCTCAGATGGTGAGGAATTGAAGTCTTTGTAAGGGCCTCAAGAATTTAGCTTTGAGCTCTTCCTGCCACAGATGGCCCTTAGAATTTCACATCACTTAATGAAATGCTGCCAGAGTAAATGAATCTGTGGAAATGAGCATAGTATTCTCCAGCTCCTGAAATTTTTCTGCACTGCATGAAAACACAGCTGAATGCACACGGGTAGACCATGCTCTCTAAGGGTCTAAGTAAATAGGTGCTCTGAGAAGTTAAAGAAAATCACAGTCAGTTATGCAAGACAAGTTCTAGAGCTCTGCTGTACATACAACATTATGCCTATTGTTAACATAATGTATTGTGTACTTAAAATGATGTTAGGAGGATAGATCGCATGTTAAATGTTATTACCACACACAAAAAAAAACAGAAAAGAAAATCTTAGTCTGACTATTGCTTTGTTAGGACCTCAGTGTCAAAGATGGTTTGATTAGCATTTCTAATTATGAAAACAGCCCAATCATTAGAGTGCCCTTATGAACTAGTCTTACTTTCCTTTTCAGTTATTGGATCTTTCTGTGTCTGTTCTCAAACAGATTGGTGGACTGTAGAGATTTACCTGCTACTAATCCCATATATTTAGATTTGATGCTTGCTTTCTTTCAGATACTCTTCTGAATGGAGATATATTATGTAGAAGTTCTTTAGTTAATATAATTTTACTTTTAAGAAACAATATCTGTGCTGTCCTTTAACATGCATGAGTGTAGACAGTCAAAACTACATACATACACTGTTGCATGCCACCAACCTGTTTTTTTGTTTTTTTTTTTTTTTGCGGTACGTGGGCCTCTCACTGTTGTGGCCTCTCCCATTGCGGAGCACAGGCTCCGGACGCGCAGGCTCAGCGGCCATGGCTCACGGGCCCAGCCGCTCCGCGGCATGTGGGATCTTCCCAGACCGGGGCACGAACCCGCGTCCCCTGCATCGGCAGGCGGACTCTCAACCACTGCACCACCAGGGAAGCCCTGACCCTGGGTTTTGATAGTGGATGAAATGTCTAAAGGAAGAGCAATAGTTGTCAGCTCTCAATACACGTTAGAATCACCTGGAAGGCTTTTAAAATTGATGTCTGGGCCCCAGGCCCAGAAATTCTAATCTAACTGGTCTGGGGATAAAACCTCCTCCAATGGTATTTTATAAAAGATCTCCAGGTAAATGTAATGCACAGCTAGAGGTGAGAATCACTGGCATAGAGTGAATTTTCTTGATTTGGGGTCCCTTGGCTTCTAAGGGGTTCTTCTACTCCTAACATTTAAAAAAATATTTTTAATTACCTTTTTTATTATTTTTTAACATCTTTTTTGGAGTATAATTGCTTTACAATGGTATTCAGCTATACTCCTAACATTTTTATACAGACTGCAATGTCTGTATGTGCATTGGAAATTTTCGGGAGTGGTGAGTGAAAAATTTATCAGATTGTGAAAAGAGTACGTGACTTTAAGTTGAAAATGATTAGTTGAGGAAGAGGAAAACTACTGCACTTCGCTTCTGTCAGCATTCTTGTCAAGGGCAGGTAAGGAGAAGTTAGGCAAACATGCTAAGTACTGCAGGGCTCAGCTGTAATGAGGCCTGAGAGCGACTGGACTGTCAATTTGACTCTTCCGATGAGCTTTGGGCCTCCTTGGTCCAGCCTAGCTGCAATTGCCTGATCTCATTGGTTCAATAAATGTTTATTCTGTGCCCTCTCCACTCCCCAGTATTCATGAAGGCATCTGGCAAAGTTCTGGGTACATGAAGGGAAACATCAGAAGAGCTAGATTGAGAGTAGATAGAAAAGGATCTCGAGTTACCCAGAGAGGTGAAGCGACTCACCTAAATTAACACCAGTCATTACTGGCAGAGGTAAAACTAGAAACTGGGTCTCCCAGTTGTGTCTACACCTTTTTGAGTTATATTTTTAGGAGTTAGGACTTTCTATAAGCCATGGGATGGATAGGGGTAATGTCAAAATACACTTTTGGAAATTTATCCACATTGATACCAAGATACACTTGATGGGGAAAAGGCCACCCTGGAGCAGGGAGGCTGGGTAGGGGGCTGCTGTAGGCCAAGTGAGAGGAGTGTTTGGGGAAAAGGGGAGCTTTTGCTGACCCTGTGTTTTGTAACACACGGAGGAAAAGGGGCTGACAGAAGTGAAGTGAGCCTAGAAAGAGATGGCTTGAAAGTGGGTTGGGGTGAAAACAAGGGAGGAAGGGACCAGATGGGGTGATTTTTTTCTAATGTCATGGTTGTGTAGCTCATCAGAAAATTATCGAGCTCCCTTCTTCAGGTTGGTTCTGTAGACTTGGCTATGGAACATCCTACTCTGACCCTGACAATGCATGAGACCTTCTGAATACATTCTGCTCCTTGCCTGATGGCAGTCACTACTCTCCATGACGAGTATGATTTAATCCAGCCTTAGAAAGGACCACGACTACCTCTTACTCAGGGCAAGTAAATAATTTGGGTTTGGACCACTTGTGACGGGAGCTATATACTAGCCATTGCTGTTATCACTAGCTGATCACCTACTATAAAGAGATAGTAGCTGTTCAGGAAGAAGGACTCCAGGTTTTGAGAAATAATTTAGGTGAAGGCAAACATTTTTTTTTTTTTTTTTTGCGGTACGTGGGCCTCTTCACTGCTGTGGCCTCTCCCGCTGCAGAGCACAGGCTCCGGACGCGCAGGCTCAGCGGCCATGGCTCACGGGCCCAGCCGCTCCACGCCATGTGGGATCTTCCCGGACTGGGGCACGAACCCGCGTCCCCTGCATCAGCAGGCGGACTCTCAACCACTGCGCCACCAGGGAAGCCCCAAACTTTTTTTTTTTTAATGTGAGAGCTGTTTAAATGTTTTAGTGTAATTACATGGATATATATTTGATAAATAAAAATTAAAAGAAAATACTAAAAAAGAAGGAACATTGATACCTAATAAAAGATTTATTTTTATTCCTGCTCTAACAGAAAATCCAATGTATATTAATTTGTTCACAGGCGCCTTCCAGTGGGAGGAATTGGAAGAAGATATCAGGAAGAAGTTGAAAGATTCTGGGGATGTTTCAAATGTAATTGAGAAAGTTAAATGCATTTTAAAAACACCAGGAAAGGTAAATTAGTTTATTGTAAGTTAGTTTACTTTGACTTCCTCTGAATTATAACTGATATACTATGGATGAATATACTGAGTCGTGAGGAGTGTCAATAATATATAGTTTTCCTTAAGTATATTTTTTTCCATTTAAATATTTTAAATATACACACATGATTTCTTGCTATCTCTGATTTTAATTCATGTAAGAATTCAAATATGTGTGAGTCATGTCTTTAAAATGTTGGTTTGTGAATTCCATTCTCTGAGACATTCCCCTGGGGCTCTGGGAATATGCAATCTATGTCAAGAATGAAGGGCTGTTGAATTTGTCCAGTTACAGTTAAGCTTGCTGTGGGGGGATGCCTTCTCACTGCTCACGATTTCACTCCAAACAGCTTTCAGGGGCAAGGCAGTTTTCTGTGTGTGTCTTTTTCAAGAGTTCTGAGAAATCTGTTTGACTAGGTAGACAGTTAAGGATTTGTTTCTCACCTAGTATAGATTTAAAATTGTACATTAGGTTCAAAGATTATAAAAATGTAGACTTCGTATATGGTCATAAACTTGTACACATGAAAGCTCTAGTAACTGAGATTGTGCAGAGTCTATAAGGGCCTTAAAAGTAGGTTTGTTAAATTTTAAGATGACTGCATTATACAGTTTAGCCAGTGTATTCTTATTTCAGATTCTGTGATAAACAAATTGGCTACAGTAGATAAAAAAGGTAAGTTGTGTGCAATGCTTAGCAGAATATAGGTTTATATTAACTGTCAAAAAAAGATTGTTTCTTTAATTTTTATACAGATGACTGTCAATTCTACCACCTAAGTTTATTAACAATTTAAGTTAATATTTTCAAACTGCATCAACTTTTATAAAGACTCCCAACTATTCTTTAATTGAGAAAATGATCTCTCTCTCTCTCTCTCTTTCGTTTTTTTAAACAAAGTAACATGGAATTAAGGGGCAAGACCTTTCTTTTCTGGTTTTAATAACACATTGAAGTAGGTACACAGAAGCTGTCCAGTTGTACAGGTGTATGGCAGGGTGGTAGCTCTCTTACAATCTAATTCAACTAAATAATTCTTTTGTAGAAACGTGCACATAAACTTGCATTCTGCTTTTCATAAGTTCCCTGGATTAACTTGTTCATGGACCAGTGAAAATGTACATCTGTATTCTCTGCAAACTTCTGCCCTCCCACTTTTTTTCAAATTCAAGACGTAGGTGAGAGTTCCCTGGTGGCCCAGTGGTTAGGATTTGGGCTTTCACTGCCATGGCCTGGGTTCAGTCCCTGGTCGGGGAACAGATCCAACAAGCCACGTGATGCAGCCAAAAAAAAAAAAAAAAAAAAAATTCAAGGCATAGGTGACAAGGAAATCTGTTATACAGATTCATAAGCTGTATATATCCATACCTGAAATAAATCTACATATATTCATGATGTACAAATTCATAAGCTTTATATAAATGGTTAGAATGGAAGTGTTGCCTTTTGTTCTAAACCTGAGCCTTTCCTTGGGTTGGATTCTGAACACAGTCATTCCTTTGAGTACCAAGAATAAAACAAATTCTTCTGGGGGAAGGGAAAGCTGGGGACTATATTATTCCATGAAAGTGAACTAAATTCCCTCCTTTGCAAAGGAGGACAGAAGAGTTCTTCTGTGGTTTCTTCCTGTGCTTTCTTGGGGTAATAAGGGTCTCTCTCCTTCATTGAGTATTGGGAATCAGAAAGTAAACATTTAACTTGTGAGTCTGCCACAAATAACCTGTGGCTTTGAGTAAGTCTTCTCAGGGCTTTTTATAAAATGAGGGATAAACTGGCTGATTTCTAAAGCCCCTGCTACCTCTCAGGTTCTGGTGATGCTTTTTCACTGTTCCTCTCCTTTATGTGTGGCAGTCACCCAAACCCTCTCCACGAGTTCCTTCAATGTGTATTAAAGTATATTGTGTGTAGGACCTGAGACTATAAGAGCAGGATTTGTATGATCCTGTTTTGGTTGTCTGTTTTGCTCATGGATGTCATTCTGGAGTGTATGTTCTTTGGGAGGAAGGGTAACATTTTTTCCTTCTCTCCAGACATTTTAACTTTCCACCATAGTAGATTAACCCAGAGTGGGGAGTAGGCGCCGTTTATTCTTATTGCTAAAGTTGTATGCTTGATTATTTCTTAGGGATAAAGCTTTCTGAATTCCCTACCTAGCCAAACAGAGGGTCAGAGTCTGACCCAGGCTGAGGTTCTGAGCGTCAGCCAGTGAAGTGGGTGATGGGTGAGGGAAGAGAAGCTGGCCCTCAGTTTCTGGGGTTGGCAGAAAGGATTGTCTGAAGCATCGCAGAAAGGATAAACAAAGCACCAAATCCTGAGTGGGGAGCAGAGGAAGGCTGGAAACCCCCAGGTCAGACATGGTGTTCAGGGAGCCTGCCAGTTAGCAGTTGTGAGAGGACAGATAGGTGTGGTCATGGAACAGGTTCTTTAGAGCTCCAGGTTATAGATGCAGGCAACCTTTGATAATCAAGATTCCAGCAATGATGACTGTGGGCAGGAAAGATATTTAGGATTATAAATTTGCAGATTAAGACAGAGCTGAATTAATCCATCGCTCTCAGGTGTTTTAGTGTTGGATCTAGTGAGCAGTAGGACATGGTGTGATAGGTGAAACATACGTTTTCTTAATTACAAATTAAGTTTTGTGTATATATTTTCTTAATTAGTGAATAAACAAACAGGTTGTATATGCAAACATATTTTACTAGGTGTTCATGTGAGATTGCACTACTGTTGTCTATTTCCCAGCTAAAAAAAGCCCGTGGGGGTTCAGGACCCCACAGCTTCTCAGCTGTAGAGTCGAGTTTTCACTTAGCCAATTCCTTCACCGCTGTGAGTGCTGCATAGGGCAGTGTTGCCCATTGACAGGTAGCAGATGTAGTTCTTGAGGGTAAGTTTCCGTGAAAGCTGTGATCAGAGATGCCATAGAGTAGATAATCATTACTTCTTTAGACATTTAGCACAGTCTTCCAAATTCTCTAGGCAAATTACCAAAGCATATTGTATAACATTTCCCCTTGTATTTTTATTTTTCCTTATAGTTTAATTGCCTGAGGAACTGCAAAACCTATCAAGCCAGAAAACCTCTGTGGTTTTATAACACTTCCCTCAAGTTTTTCCTTAATAAACCAATGCTTGCTGATGTTGTCTTCGAAATACAAGGTATAGTTCAATTTTTACAAAGTTCATTATTCATTTTTCTTTCTTGTTTTCTTACCTAACGTTCTATTTCAGCTTCGAATATTTTGGGTGAAGGAATGACTGTTCTCTATTGTAGGATGTAGATTAACATGGCTTGAATTTCTCCAAAAATTTTCTAGGGAAATGAGATATCTTATTAAAATAAGAAAAGAAATGTATATATTTTTTTCCTTATTTTTATTTCCTTACCCAATGTTTTGTTAACTTTTAGGCACCAGCAAGGGATGGGGTGATCTGTAATATCACCCCCTTGTATATTTTTGTTTGTGTGTTTCTTTAAGATCCTAGTTTTTGAATCATCTGAAACCAGCCCCCTTAACATTATATTACCTCTAGTTTATTTTTTCAGCTCTCTTAATTGAGCAAAAGGAACTACTCTGGTTGAGGGTCATGCCTGGCTTACATCAGGCATCCATAGATATTGCTACATTTTCTCCTTATGGCACTCAGAATTATCACCAGAGCAACGGAGAGCTGCTTTTTATCTCTGTAGGAAAGTAATGCTACCTAATTTTAATAAACATGAGCTGTTTTAATATCCATTATTGATTATTCGCTTGGATACTTTGGTCACTTTAGTAGATTGAAAGCATAGTATTAAAAATGAATTGTGAAATACCTTCAATTATGCAAGAAGGCTCGAAGGAGTTGTTTCAGATGACTTAGGTAGCACTTCAGGTGGGCTATTACCAAAAGGAAGATATAATTTAATTTTATGGTAGAAATGTATGGCAGCTAACAGTAATTTACTTTTAAAAAATTTTCCCCAGAAAGATCATTTTACTTGTAACTCTGGTCACTTGCCAAGACAAACAGTGAATTGGAAACTTTCCAAGGTGCCTTTGGCTAAGCTACTGTTAGGAGCTGCAATGTGAGCGTGGGCCACTGAGAATGGGACAGTGAGTGACCTTGAAATTATATAAAAAATGATTTGGAAAAAAGAAGTCTAACAAGGGACTAAATTTGCTTATAATTTGCATAGGAAGCACTGACACCAAACATTGTTAATGTAACCTACTGAAAAGATTTTCATGGGGAATATTTAATGCATGAAAATATATGTTGTATTAAGAGAAAAGAAACAGCAGTGATGTGGAGAATCCTTTCTCATAGTCTTTCGCTTTTCTTCCATGATTCCACCTACCGACCCTTTGCAGGCACCTGCTCACCCCCCACCTTTGCAGACGCTGGATCTGCAAGGGTTCCTTGTAATGCCTGTGCTGATGCTGAACGGCAGCTGCTCTAGTGCCCTTTGTAGCCTCTTCAGCTCAACAACCAAGGCCTCCAAGGGAATCAGGAGCAGAGTGAAGCAGGGATGGGTGGAAGCAGGGTCCAGCAACAGCTTCTCTGCCAGAAGCTGGAGGAGAGGCAAACCGCGCTCTGAGGAGCGTGGGGAGGGCAGCTTGCAGCGTGTAGAAGCAGCAGTGTTGTCTGCCCTGGAGGAGGGTCTGGAGCCCTAGCTCTAGCCTTGGCTTTGCGTTCCAACCAGTGTGTGTCCTTGGGCAAGTCCTTAATATGTCTGGCCTTGAGTCTTCTCATTTGTAAAGTGGAGAAAGTGAGCCATGTAGATTCTAAAAGGTCCTTTTTAGTGTTAAGCTTGATGAGATGATAGTAACAGACCAGGTCAGGGTCTTGCTTGGATGCATATTTACTATATATAATAGGTTTATATATATATAATATATAATTATTTATATATAATACTATATATAATAGGTTTTGTTGTGTTACTTTACATTTCTGATCCTCTGTTTCCTCACCTATAAAATGGGGATACTAGTTTCTACCTGGGAGAGTGGTGAGTGGTCATGGAGATGGAGATGGTGCATATAAAGGTGTGTTTAGAGGCCTGATGGGCAGACTCCACTACTCTTCCCCTACAGTGACATCCAACACTGGTGGATCACTGCTTTTTTTGTGTGCTGAACCGAG
>NW_006775845.1:221285-246174 GCF_000442215.2 Lipotes vexillifer
CTTTTTAAAAAATGTTCCAGGCATCACTGACAACTGGCTGGAGTTGACATGGGATATAAAACCTATTTACTATCTCTGAAATAAATAGTCATCAAATATATACATATACAAATATATATATATATATATATATACACAAATATATGTGTGCATGTATGTTTATGTATAAAACTACCACCCACAATTTGTTGTTTGAGTTTGTATCTTTTTCCATTAAATACTTTAAAAAAAAGCAGCTCTAAAACTAGTCATGGTAAACTTTTGGATCTGATGTAGAAAGATATGTTTCCTTTTGACATTTGAATCTGTGCCTTGTGAAAAATACTTTACAGAGTTATATTCTGTCTTGTTTACTTAGTACATATTCTAAATCTCTCTTGAGCTAGGCAGGTTTCCTGTTTTCAGAATAAAACAAAAAGTGATTCTAAAAATTTCATTTTTGAAACTTGGCAAGTAGTGTGAAGAAGGTATGACAAATGTAGTGTTTTATTTTAGTATATAATAAAAACAAAGATCTTTGATAATCTGTGCAAAGTTACTAGAAACTTGGGCTTTTAAATTTTGTTTCACTCTTAAAACTCTTTTCCTTAAAAAAAATTCTTAAAAAACAATAACAACAATTAAATACTCCAAAGGAAAGTTACTTTAGGCCTTGACATTTTGAAAGGACATGTTTATCTCTTAGCTTGAAAATTGATGTCTTTTTCCGTAATTCTTCAGCTCTATCCTATTGCTGTTGCATAAATAATCATTGCATTATTTTCCTTCAGCCTGTTTTATACAGTGCTATACATTTATACAGTTTATATACAATGTTTAAAAATATGACTATACTGAGGTATTGTATTACAGTTTCACAGTAGAACAATTTATAACATCAAAACAGTAGTTTGAAAAGGTGAGAAACAAAAATGGATGTTTTCTTGGAGTTATAATGGTTTTTCAAACTAAATTCAAAGCTTGAAATGGGCTTTGAAAATGCTTTAAGGTACTGAGTGTTTTCTTGCTGGTTTTGTAACTCTGTTTTAACTACATTATCAACGGAAAATTTCTGTTAAAATTTCAAGGTTACCCATCAAGCTTCGTTCCCATCTACTACTATCTACTAGGTATTTTCTTGCCAATCTTAAATCCCTCTGCTTAATCCAAATGATAGGTTATCTAGTTTGTTTAAGCCATACTTCTAATTTTCTTTTTCTTTTTTTCATGGTTCCCTATTTAAGATTTTAAGACTAAAGTTGCAAGTCAAATAACATCGCCTGTTTGAATTCCTTTTTTTTTTTTTTTTTTTTTGCGGTACTCCTCTCACTGCTGTGGCCTCTCCCGTTGCTCCAGACGCACAGGCTCAGCAGCCATGGCTCATGGGCCCAGCTGCTCCGCGGCATGTGGGATCCTTCCGGACCAGGGCACGAACCGACTCTCAACCACTGCGCCACCAGGGAAGCCCTGAATTCCTTTTTAATTGCCGTGTACAAATATATACAGCATGCTTTAGTTATGGAAACTGGTTATCCCCCAGAGATGGACACTGTAACCTTGAGGGCAGGTGACCTAAAGGCAAAGAGGCAGAGAGGAAGGGGAAGGGGCTGAGAGGGGAGGCTGCCTGCTCATAGGTGTGAGGACCTGGGAAGAGAGCTCCTGTGGCTTCTTCCTGCGCCCTCCTGGGGGAGGTGCGCCCGTGTGGGTGACAGTGCCAAGCAGTGAGCTCAGAACTGGCACTGTCAGGCGTTGCGTATGGATCCTGAGGGATTATTGGCTTTGGAGAAAGTCACTGGGTTTACGTGGAACTTTTTTCTTCTTTTTCTGAGCCAGAAGATGTTTTACGTGGATTTCAAGAGGATGAAGAACAGTAATTGTAAATATTTTGGAGAAGAATATATGTCCCTGAGAAGTATGAGATTTAGGGGCCGCCGGGTGAAGGCTCTTGGGCAGAGCAGAGTGGTCTGGCTCATAGTGTTACTTTCTGGAAAGGCACAGTTTTGTCACTTAACTGGCTGTGGTGTCTTCCACCAAACTAAAAGCTTGGCTGCTCCAAAGCAGGGTAGCTCCATGTTTCTCATCTTTGTACCAAACGTGGTGATTGGCACATGGTGGATGCTTGGTGATGATCTGTTGATCTGATCTAGACTGAACTGAGGGCTCACTGTGGGTTCGTGGTTTCCTAAGGTGATGGGAGTGGTAAGAACTGCTTCTCCACCTGTGAGCCCTGGGCCACATGTGTCCCATCGGGCACTGCCTTGGTGCGGTGGCTCGAGAGCTTAGCAAGCTTTCACTGGAGAGTCAGTTTAGTGTAATGAGCTTCAGTGAGGGGTGTGCACTGAGGGGCCTTTAAAATTGAAAGCCAGGCTTCCCAGGTGGCGCTGTGGTTGAGAGTCCGCCTGCCGATGCAGGGGACACGGGTTCGTGCCCCGGTCCGGGAAGATCCCACATGCCACGGAGCGGCTGGGCCCGTGAGCCGTGGCCGCTGAGCCTGCGCGTCCGGAGCCTGTGCTCCGCAACGGGAGTGGCCATAACAGTGAGAGGCCCGCGTACCACAAAAAAAAAAAAAATTGAAAGCCGCTCTGGCGCTCCCACAAGCAGGCAGGCATTGTTCATTTAGGAAAGAGTTTCCCTGTGTAGGTAGTATGACAGGGAGGAAGCAGGGGACTAGGTCATCCCCATCCACATCACCCATAAAGTCTGCAATGCTCCCCTTGGCCC
This sequence comes from Lipotes vexillifer, assembly GCF_000442215.2. Lineage (NCBI taxonomy): Eukaryota > Metazoa > Chordata > Mammalia > Artiodactyla > Lipotidae > Lipotes > Lipotes vexillifer. Next base: position 223,986 of record NW_006775845.1, read on the forward strand.
CAGAAGAGATTCCCTTGCCATTCGTGCTGTGATCTATGGACTACTTAGGCTAATAAGGATGGTTTACCGTTTCTGATACAGGGAAGCCCAGCCAGGACTGTACTGTGAGTATTGCTTGTGTTTTGTTGTGAGACACATGGGCAGGGGAGGGTGGTGGTGTCTCAAGCCAATTGCAAAGAATAGATGTTTCATGATAAAAAGACATGAAGCAAAATATTGCATTTCAGTGTTTCTATCTTTAGGAAATAAAAACTAACAAATAATTGCCTGACTTGCAAATTGTTGGTTTCAAAGTCAACATTTGAACTCTTAATTTTTCAATTTATTTTGAAACTACAAAGTCTCCAAAGTTTAATACAGGTTATCACACGCGCATCTGGTTTCTGAATATCAGCTTAGCTGTGCCTAATGCAATACCATTCTAATTAGAAGGAAAATTGCTAGGACAATAACTCTGCAAGTTTATCTCCCTTAGCTTTGTTTCCCTGTCGAACCTTATAGGTACGACGGTGCCAGCCCACAGGGCCGTCCTGGTGGCCCGGTGTGAAGTGATGGCAGCCATGTTTAATGGGAATTACATGGAAGCAAAGAGTGTTCTGATTCCAGTTTATGGTGTTTCCAAAGAGACTTTCTTGTCATTCTTAGAATACCTATACACAGACTCCTGTTGCCCAGGTGAGCCATTCTAAATGTTAGATAGAATCTCATAACTCTTTCTTTCCTGATAATCCATTTTGAGAAATTGCTTTCTATGAAATCTCTTTTTGTTTAAGGTGTATGAGAGTTGACGTCATGGAATGTGTTAATAAGCAGGTGGAGGTGATTTGGGGACAACAATGAACTTTCAGTCAATTCACGGGGAAGAGCAGTGACTGGGTACCTCTTCTGGGCGCTCAGACCCTGGGATAAGCTCACGTGTCCCAGCCAGCACCAGCACCATGCTGATCGCTGTAGGCACCCTGGAAACGGAGGTGTTTTGTGGTACCCAGTGGCTGCTTCTATCCACTGGAGCAGAGAGCTCCTTAGAACACTGTCCCTTTCATGAGGAGAAAAGGGCTGGGCAGCTGCTCTTATGGCTTTGACTTCTGTTTGAGGCACTTTAAGGAATTCCAATATTCTGAGACTCCTTTGGTCATCTCTCTGGCCCAGAGGATGGCCTTTTTCTGACTTTTATTTAAAAACCTAAAAAGTCTGACTTTTCCTGACTCCTCCTAGAGTCAGACTCTCCGAAAGCTGACTTATCCAAAAACTTTTCCTAAGTGGTTTCGAATGCACAGCAGACTGTAGGATTTACTTTCCTGCTCACCGTTAACTAGGAACTGTCTATGGCAGCTTCAGGTTGGAACAGACCTTGCAGGTTTCCTGTAGCTGGAGGCACTTTGGAGAAATTGCAGAATCCTTTCAACAGGCCTGGAGCCTTGGGATGCAGGCGTGGAAGCCCATTTTAATTAGTCTTTGGCTTTTGGCCACCAGATGGCTCCCACCACAAACACAACTAGAATAAGCCCGTGGTGGCTTAGTCCAGGAGCCTGAGACCTTGGTTACAGAACCTGGCCAAGAAAATACACATTTCAGACCATACCTCTCTTCAGGTTTACTGCTTTAATTTTAGATTTGGAAGATCTCCAGTGTTCGTTATTGAAATCTCGTAAGTTTTAAACAAGTCATGAGCCCTCTAGTGAAAAGTTTTAGAAGTTCCAGAACAGAACATTCTTTTAATTGAATTAATTATGGTCTTGCAGCTTTCTATAGAGTATTTTGGAGCCAGTTACAAAATCAGGGTTAAAGACTGGCTTATCACTTCTGTTTAATAAAAATGAAACCATTGGACTTCCCTGGTGGCGTGGTGGTTAAGAATCCGCCTGCCAATGCAGGGGACATGGGTTCAAGCCCTGGTCCGGGAAGATCCCACATGCCGCAGAGCAGCTAAGCCCGTGCGCCACAACTACTGAGCCTGCACCCTACAGCCCACGAGCCACAGCTACTGAGCCCACGCACCCTAGAGCCCGTGTGCCACAACTACTAAAGTCTGCGTGCTCTAGGGCCCACGTGCCACAACTACTGAGCCCGCATGCCGCAACTGCTGAAGCCCACGCGCCTAGAGCCTGTGCTCTGCAACAAGAGAAGCCGCTGCCATGAGAAGACCGCGCACCACAGCGAAGGGTAGTCCCCGCTCGCTGCAACTAGAGAAAGCCCACGCACAGCGACGAAGACCCAACGCAGCCAAAAAAAAAAAAAAAAAAAAAAGGACATCATTGATTCTCATCAGAATGTGTGTTATTGTGTATTTTATTTTTTCAGTATGGGCAAATTTATATATTAAATTTAAAAATTTGACCAGTTTTGAAATATTAAGGAAATTTGGTTTCTTAATCATCCTCTCACTAGAGAAATTGAAGCTTTGGATTTTAAGTTTTATCTTACTAATTAGAAAAAATGCTCAGAAAAGCAATAATAACTATAAGACAAAACACTTTAAAAATTTGTAAAAGGTGAAAGTGTGTGTGTGGGGGGAAATGAGTCAAAATGAATAATCAAAAAATTAAGCTGGATACTGGAAAATTTGCACTGGGAAAATTGCAGAAAGAAAAATAATCTATTCATTATGATAAATAGTTATCAAACATGCTCTTCTTGGTTCCTAGCTACAAAGAATGTAAGGAGTTTAAAGAGGGACAAGAAAGAATTACAGAGAAGTGTTAAAAAAACAAACAAGAAAACCTTGGTGACTGCCAGGGGTTGAGGGAAAGGGGAAGTGGGGAGTTAGTGCTTAATGAGTGCAGAGTTTCAGTTGGGGAAGATGAAAAAAGTTTTGGAGAAGGTAGTGGTGATGGTTACACAACAACGTGAATGTACTTAATGCCACTAAACTTTACACTTAAAACTGATTAATGCTAGGGACTTCCCTGGTGGTCCACTGGTAAAGAATCCACCTTCCAATGCAGGGGACGCAGCTTGGATTCCCTGGTCGGGGAACTAAGATCCCACAGGCCGTGGGGCAACTAAATCCCGCACCTCAACTAGAGAGCCTGCATGCCGCAAACGACAGGGCCCACGTGCCCTGGAGCCTGTGCGCCACAACTAGAGAGAGAGAACCCACACGCTACCACTAGAGAGAAGCCTGCGCACCACAGCAAAAGATCCTGCATGCTGCAACAAAGACCCGATGCAGCCAAAAAATAAATTAAAAAAACAATTAATGGTAAATTTTATGTTGTGTTTATTTTACCACAATAAAAACAAAACAAACAAACCTGGGGACTAAAGCCAGAAGAAGAAAAATTGCAAGGATTTAGTATAGCTAGCAGACAGAATTACCCAGTAGCCCTGGAGTTGATTATTAAGGGCAATTGTAGAATCTCTTTCTCTGGAGAATTAAAAACAACAGCAACAGATTCACTTCTGTGTGTGAAGGCTTGAATGAATTCCTTTTAAAATGGAATAATAGTTTAGATTGCTGACTTACCCCTTCATGTCTTTTTTAGGCATTCTATTCTACATTGGATGATATAGTCAGCATTTTTTGGTTTTTGTTTTTTTGTTGTTGTTTTGTTTTTAGGTCATAAAAGAAATGGTTTTATGGTCCATTTTCTCTTATTTCCCTTCTTGTGTCAGCTGGCATTTTCCAGGCTATGTGTCTCCTGATCTGTGCAGAGATGTACCAAGTGTCCAGGCTGCAGCACATCTGTGAGCTGTTCATCATTACACAGCTGCAAAGCATGCCGAGCCGGGAACTGGCATCTATGAACCTTGATATAGTTGACCTGCTCAAAAAAGCCAAGGTAATTGGCCCTATGTATCTGGTTGTTTGATTTTTTTTTTAAATATTACAAAAATTTTATTACTTCACTCATTTTTTCTGTTCATTAAGAGATATATTAGTGCTCGTCGTACTTTGGAAATTTGGCTAAATGTGCCCTCACAACAATTTCTGCAGCTAGATAATTTTGAAGCATAGTGTTTTTGAGCAATCCCTTTCTAAGGAGGTAGGATTTATCAATACAGAATTTTTTCAACTGAATGGTGGCCCTTATTAGTGTCAGTTGAGTGTGGTGCTGTATTATTTTGTATAGGCATTATAGAAAACAGAATTTACATTGAATTTCCCTCAAATGATCACATCTTAGGGTCCCTGAACGGAAGATGACAGGATTGGTCCATAAATACTGATAGAGATGGTTATGCAGAACTCATTTATTTGTTCGTTCGTTCATTCATCCGTTCATTCATTCACTTCACGAGCATGTTTTAAAGTTCTGGTTGTTTGTAGGAGGTATTGGTGTACTTCATCAATTCTTTCAAACACCTTTTGTTGAAATGTCTCATTGTACGAGGAGTTATCCTACCATTCCAGCGCCTGCCCTAAGACAGTTGTAGGGTTGCAGCAGTCATGGCACAGTGAGGGGTACTGAACTTGCATTAAGCTGAAGTCTTTTTCTTAGGAATATATTTGATCCATTGTTACGGACGATCAGGACTTTGCAAAATATTATCTGGCGTACAACATATTGACTGTCCCTATGAACTTTGACATCCAGAATTAGGAAAATATGACAAATTTGTCTTCACCCAAGTTTCTAAAATAGAGCCACGTAATGGGGCAAAGGACTGACTCTGTGACAGCTAAAAGCTTGCCTCCACGCTGAGATGAATTTATTAATCAATATGTCTGTTGCTCACAATGGAAGGGAATTCATTTAAAGCACCTAGGTCTTCTCTTATTATCTCCATAACTATTTTGGAGTTCATTTCTCTCATAATCAAGTCTTCAGATCATATGTATTGAATATTAGGGGAAAAAAATTTCAAAAAATGAGTAACCTTCATCTCTCTTTGTAATATAATTACATTGAGCTTGGGATTAATAGCTATTCTCTAGATTTTAAAATTCTGTTTATTTTTTCTCACATTTTTACAACCTCCTTTTTTTTTTTTTTTTGGCCACATTGGGTCTTTGTTGCAGTACGCAGGCTTCTCGTGGAACATGAGCTCTAGGCATGTGGGCTTCAGTAGTTGCAGCACACGGGCTTCAGTAGTTGTGGCTCGTGGGCTCTAGAGCACAAGCTCAGTAGTTGTCGTGCACAGGCTTGCTCCATGGCATGTGGGATCTTCCTGGACCAGGGATTGAACCCGTGTCCCCTGCATTGGCAGGTGGATTCTTAACCACGGCACCACCAGGGAAGTCCCTCCTGCATTTTTGATGTATCATTTTCGTACATTCTAACAAGTCTGTCATACTTTTAAAAAATGGGCACAAGCTTTTCTTTCCTTATCATGTAGTATCCTTTTACATAGTTCACGCATAAGAGAACTTCCTACTTGGTTGCACTGATTTCAAGTGCCCCCCCAAACACACACACACACAGACACACAGCACACACACACACACAGGCGCACACACAGTTCCTCATTAGCATCATTTATGATTGTATTGTCAGAAATTCTTCCTGACCTGTATTCCCTGAATGTGTGGTTTCTGACTATGTGATTATCCTTCTTTTTCCCTTTGAATTTTAAAAGTCTAAGATACCAACTTTTCTTGAATTTTACTATTTATTTCTGAAGACTTTTCTGTTTGCTAAGATTAAGCCTACCTTTACCGGTTTTCCTTTAGTCTATTCCTGGTGGTCCCTAATTTGCCAATTATGAATCACAGAAACAGGATAATTTTCTTCCTGTCTGAAGTTCTTAGGTTGAGGTTCAACTTCGCCAACCAGTTCATCTGTTGGTCAAACTTTAGTTAACCTTTCCCTCATTGCTTCTCTGACTTCTAGGAGGTGAAATTGTCTTTTGGCAGAATTAGATTTCCAGTAGCTCTCTGAATAATTGAAATTTCCAATCCCTCTATCATCTCTGCCAGTTTTGTATTGTGTATCAGGAAAGCATCATTCATACTTTTGATACAAATAAGCAGTTTTGATACAGATGGGCTGGAACTCTCCTTTAACCTCTCTCAGCTCTTTACCATGATTCTACCTTCAGGTTCATATGTTTCCATCACGTTGAAATCTTAACACGCAACAGAGGCTTTTTTCCCTTAATCGGATCCGTTCCTTTGGATTGAGGTAGAGATTTCCTTATTCCTCCTCCCCTTTAAACCTTATCTTGGCAAACTTTGGTGATTCCTATGAAGTCCTGTTTACTCTCATATTAAAGTTTTAAACACAAATTCTTGCTTATAATCTGTGCATTTAATATTTGGCTTCTTCAGGCCACCAGTTTTGTTTCTGACCTTTTCCTTGTGAGTTTTGGGGTACTTTTTCCACCATTATTATTCTTCACAGGGCTGTTAAATACTGTCACATTTGGTTTATGGTATTTTTTTAAATCTCTTTTTAAAATGCTGTTGTTTATTTCAGTTTAAACTGTCTTCTCAAATCAGCACATATTCTTCCAAAAATGTAGTTTTTCCAGTGGGATGCATTCCATCTCTTGCCAGGAGCCCACAATTATGAAATCTTAAATCTTATTCAAAAATAAAATTCTGCATTTGAACCATGTTTTTTATAGCCAGCTATTCATTTCTGTGGTCTCCCTCTCTTTCAAAGTCACAGCCCTTAGGCAGTGTTCTGAACGTCTGTTGGTAGGTTTTCTCCTCTGGGTTAACCATCTAGTAGTGCTGGTGGCTTCTGTTAAAATAGCTCCACATTCTTGCTGTATTCCCTTGAGATCACTCATATTCATCTGCTAAAACATTAAGTGAAGAAAGATTGTTAATATGTGATGTGGTATTAGATGAACCATGACGTCTCTTACAATTCAAAAATTGAGTTTGTATAATTAAAATCAGAGGGACCTGTGAATTTATATGTAAAATATTCACGCATTATAACTTTTAAAAAGAGTGATACTTGAATTTCATTCTTGAGATTACAAATCTGTCTTCAATTTAGCATTACTTATTGCTTATATACTATTTTTGAGTGTCCTTAAAAGAGCTATATTTAGCCTAAAGGTGGAAACAACCTAAATGCCCATCAACAGATGAATGAATAAACAAAATGTGGTATATATATACAATGGAATATTACTCGGCCTTACAAAGGAATGGAATTTTAACGCATGGTGCAGCATGAATGAACCTTATGCTAAGTAAAATAAACCAGTCAGAAAAAGGACAAACATTGTATAATTTTGTATAACTTGTATAACTTATATGAGGTACCTGGAATAGCCAAATCCATAGAAAATAGAATAGTGGTTACCAGAGCCTGGGAGTAGGAGGAAAGGGGAGTTATTGTTTAACTGTACACGTGAAGATGGTTAAAATGGTAAGTTTTATGTTATGTATATTTTACCACAGTAATAATAAAAGAACTATACTCATGTTCCTAAGTTGCCTGGCAGCATGCTACTGTAATCTGAATTGCGTGGTTAGATGGATTAGTGAGTATCACTGGGTTGGCACCAAGGTAATGATGTCATGGCCAAGTTTCTGAGTTTCCCTTCCATTAGCTATTGGAATTCAGGATGGATGATAAATGTGCTGGAAATCCTGCTCAGTGTAACAGTACATCCCAGTTAAAAGCAATTATTCAGACATAACCTTCTCATAGAAATAATTACATGTGGAAACCCATACCTTTAGATGGATGACATTTCCTCCTCAAAATATTCTTTGGTTTTCTCTGCAGGTGAATTTGTTGAGATATGGCCAGATGTATACCTTTGCTAACCACAATCTTCTCTCTGCTACACAGATATAAGTGCAGTTAGTGAAGGCCATGACCTTAGATGAAAAGCTTAAATGAAAGTCCTCAAGAACCTCTAGTAGTCTTTGTTACCCACAGATGCAACCATGCATCTGCTTAAAGACATTCGGCCACTATAGCAGCCGTAGCTTGTTCTTCATTTGATTTGGTTTCTTCATTGATGTGGTTTTATTATTATTTGTTAATAATGCTCCCTTTTCCTTTCTGCTGTAAGAGTAGACTGAAGGCTGAATCATATACAGACACATTAAACGTGGAATTGGGCCCTCCATGAGTTCTCCTGGACCATTCTCTCGATCTAATCATCATGTTGATGGTCATTATGTACAATATTGTTTCACTTTCCATTTTTCTTGCAGTTTCACCACTCTGATTGCCTCTCAACCTGGCTGCTTCATTTCATTGCCACTAACTACCTCATCTTCAGTCAGAAGCCTGAATTTCAGGATCTTTCAGGTAGATTGCTAATTAATGTTTCTGGAACAAAAAACCTTTACGTTCTTTGTTCTTAGATTTGAGACATAATTTGTAGGAATAGTAGTTTTAAAAATAAAAAGTCAGTGTAAGACATTCCTTTTAAGTATGCAGTGTGGTAATTGAGGACACTTATAGTAACCGGTGTTTCATAAGAAGCTTGACCTGTGTTACACAAGAAGTTTCCTAATGATTGTTTCATAGCTCCCATCCATTTTTAAGTGCATTTTTTTTCTGAAGCAGAGAGAGAAGGGGGCCTCACGTGACATTTGGTTGTGATAAATGAGATTTGGTTTTAACCACCTAAGTCAGAAGCAAAATTTAAATAGTACAGCTTTTTAAATTTTCTTCTTAAAAAGAAAAAATTATCCCCAGTATATAGTTCTGTTGTACTGGTATCTCCTGTCTCTACAGGAGTCCATTATATCATTCGACAATAACAATTTTTTATTGATCAAAGAGTGGTGCAAAATTTACTGAGCAGAGAGTATACTTAATGTGATTTTTTAAGGTAAATTATAAAGATTAAAACCAATCAAAGGGTGAGCTTCTGAGTGCTGCATAAGATGAAAGAAAATGAAAATAGAATAGTCATCAAAGTAGACAGTTTAGATACAATGGTTTGCTTATGTTATTGCCTAGAATAGACCCAAGGAATAATCAAGATAAGGGGAGAAGGAAATTAAAGATCTCCTAGTCAGGTAGTTTCAAAGTCTAAGTGGAGAAACCTCCTTGGCGATGATGCCCGCAGTTCTTGTGAGGTGGGGGCAGAGAGCGAGGTGGGTGGCGCAGAAGAGGGAGATGGGGGGAGAGGCTAGCGCTCGCTGTTCTTGGACTCCTCCCTCCCACCTTCAGCCAGAGTGCTTCCACTTTGGTCTGCTGAGATCTTAGAATTCTATGTAAAATTTTGCTTGTAAAAGAGAATCTGCTGCTAGAAGAGGTGAGCATCTCTGGTTTCATTCAGCTGTTCATTGCATATTTAAGGAAACCAAGAAACAGACAGTCAGTTTTTGGCAGATGTATTCAGCCAGTCAACAAACATTGTATGCCTGTTGGGAGGCTGTTTACATAGAGTTTAACTATTAGTGCAGAAGAGTAACATAATAAATCATAGCAGGACAATAGATATTTACTAACCATTTACTTTGTGCAAGAAACAAAGTTCATTCATAAACATAAGGCATACTTCCCCTTGCTGTTAGTTAGTAGGGGCATTCTTCCACAGTTATTCTTTAAGGAGGCAATTAAAAATGAAATAAATGAACATTTTGATTTTAGGACCCCCTTTATTATGCCACCTGAGGTCACCTTCATTGGTAAAACACTGATTTTCTACTTACTATTTTGTGTAGATATGTGATACACATAGAGTACTATTACAACCTTGGGGGAAGGATGCTCTCTGAATCCTTTGAGTTATTAATCTTTATTTTATTCTGATACTTACACAATTGCCTATAAAGTATGTTATGACCACCACCTGGCACAGTGAGAAGCAGGACTCCAGGGTGTAAGTTGAGCAGGCAGGGTAAGAAAATGAGGCTGTGTCAGTGATTGTCTTGATGGGAATTAAAACAGTATCCTGAGTGCTCTGATTTAGCGGTGCTTGTTCATGTCCAGGACCTGCTGTGATGTGTCCTTTTGGGCAGAGAAAAAGAAAGCCCCTGTGGATAAGGGAGGATTTGATAGTCTATTATCAGCATTCATAAACTGTCAGTCTGTGGGTTGAATGTAACTTGCTAAGGGATTTTATTTGGACCACATGGTATTATAATTTTTTTAGTGTCAGTATTAAAAATTGTAACATGTCACATTTGAAAATCCAAATTTCTGGCTTCTTTTGACAAAGTTGGAAGATGTGGCTTCTCTGGGCCCCCATCTTCCCACATGGCAACAACCTGGAACTGAGCAGTGGCTACTCATTTAAAGGCGCGTGTCCTCTCCACGGTGCTGTAGTCTCCTCTCTTCCCTGTTGCCCGACTCTTGGCCTACCCTACATGGTCACTTGAAATTGAAAAGGGTTCTTGTCACAGTCTCTTTACAGTTTCCTTAAAGAATTGCTCATTTTCAACTTCAAAAATCATCAACTTATTATTGGAATTCTATGAAATGTTTTCCCTTAACTGGGGATTTTTCTTCTTTAGAGGTGTTTAGAAATTTAAAAGTGAGACTGAAAAAATCTCAGGTTAATGCTGGCACCGATACATCAGAACTCAGTGAAATAGTTCATTAAATGCTAGGCATATTTTATATACTGGACTCTTATACGAAAACAAACAGCAGTGCACAGGAATATGTTACCCTTGGCATTTATGGATTCATTATTCTCACAGTTTAATTTATCTCAATATTATGTTATATATTATATATTATGGAGTTTTTTGTCTCGTTTTGATTTTTGCTGGCTACCAGAGCTCATCTCTGACAAGTTTTCTCTGTTTTTTTGCTTTTGTTTTTTTTAATCTTAACTGAGGAAGCAGCCTTATGTCACCTTTGCTCCCTAATGAAACCTACAACTAATTTCCCTGGGCAGCTATGTTGTTTCTTCTGATCCAGGCCCTGCAGCCTGGATCAAGACCTTGTTAATACAAATTATAATAGATGGGGTCAAACAGTAGATGGAGAAGTGAAAACCGACTTAGCAGAAGCAAACCTAAGTGCCCACAGAAGGGAATATTGATGAGAAACAAACTGATTCACCCAGCAGAATACTGTAAAGCCTTAGAAATTTGAGGTACCTGGTATTTCAGAAAGCAGGTTGAGGCTTGGGGCCGAAAGCCATAGGATTAGTTGAATGCTTTTGCTACACTCCATCCCGCCCAGGCAGGCAAGTGCTTCTCCCTCATCATCACAGGAGTTTGGAGGTTTATTCCTGGATAAGTTAAACCAAAAAAGTTATACAATCATAAACTCAGAGTATAGCTGAGATTGGGGCAAGGACCTGGACTGAAAACATAGAGATCATGTGAAAGTGTCACATTATATAGTAAACCTCCAGCCTTCTTCCCATATCCAGGTTCTGGAATTCTGGCAGCCAGGTATTTGACTCCCACTTTGACTACCACTTTGACACTCATACTCTGGGCATGAAATTGAAGCATCCTTCCCTGACCTCACATAAAAAACAGTAGGTGGAGTCATTTGAGAATTCTCTCAGTTAACCCAGTGGATATCTGTTCAGTTGTGCTACCGTGTATTCCACCAGTCAGCAAGTCCTGCCCATGCCCAAAAGATTTCCAAACAGCTTTCTAGCATCTCACTCTTAAATATAAAGAGGCCAACTGAGGGTCAACAGATATTTGAGGCAGTGTCCAATGTGCAAGATGAATACCAAAAACAAAACAAAATGAATAAAAACAGAAGAGAAGGAACTTACAAGAACAAAGAGTAGAAGAAAACCTTAAAAAAAAACCCTATAATTAATATCTTCAAAGAATAAGAGATATACATTCATAAAACAGGGATAGAATGTTATAAAAAAGAAACAATATTCATAGAGACAGAGTATATAGAATGGTGGTTGCTGGGACTTGGGGAAAGGGGAAATGGAGTTGTTTGATGGGTATAGAGTTTTAGTTTTGCATGATGAAAAGAGTTCTGGAGATTGGTTGACAACAATGTGAATGTACTTAACACTACTGAACTATACACTTAAAAATAGTTAAGATGGGGGCTTCCCTGGTGGCGCAGTGGTTGAGGGTCCGCCTGCTGATACAGGGGACACGGGTTCGTGCCTCGGTCCGGGAAGATCCCACATGCCACGGAGCGGCTGGGCCCGTGAGCCATGACTGCTGGGCCTGCGCCTCCGGAGCCTGTGCTCTGCAGTGGGAGGGGCCACGACAGAGAGGCCCGCGTACCGCAAAAAAAAAAAAAAAAAAAAAAGTTAAGATGAAAAAAACATAGTTAAGATGGAAAAACAAAAAAAATTAGTTAAGATGGTAAATTTTATATTATGTGTATTTTACCATAATTTAAAAAAAACAATAAAAGAACAAGAAGTTGCTCTTGAAAATTAGGATAGCAAAAATGAAACCATAACAAAAAAAACAAACAACTAAATAAATAAAAGAGTAGAAAGATAAAGGTAAGGAAATCTAGAAAGTAGGACAAAAAGGATGAAGAGACAGAAAAAGGTTTTTTAAAAAAGTTGGAGGCTCAATGCAGGAGGTGAAGTATCCCAGTAACAGAAGTTAATACAGGAAGAAAAAAGAAAAACAATGCTGAGGAGGAAATTATCAAAGAAATAATACAAGAAGTTATCCCAGTACTGAGGAACTGAGTCAACAGATTAAAAGGCTCTGCTAAGTGCTCAGCTTAATGAATAACAAGGTCTATCACTGGGACGTGCAGGAACACCGACTATAAATAGAAAAATCTAAACGTTTACAGAATAAAAAAACCCAGAGATCACTTTATCAGCGACCATGAATCTGAATGGTGGTAGAGTTCTTAACAGCCTTGGAAACTAGAAAGCGGTGGAGTACTGTCTTCAACATACGGAGGGAAAATTTTCAACCTAGAATTCCATACCAAACCAATTGATCTATTGGGTGTAAGGACAGATTAAAGACGTTTCATCACAAGCAAGGTCTCAAAAATACTTCTTATGCATATACTCTGCTTCAGGAAGCTAATAAAAGTTGTACTTCACCCAAACTAGAGAAAACAGAGTGAAGAATCTGGAGTCTGGGAGTGGAGGGATCAAATGCAAAAGCATGAAGCAGGCATAGAAGGCAAGAGGGTACAGGGCTCTGAAGAGAGGGGTCTCCAGGGCAACACCATCACCACCCCCATGGGAATGGCTAGATCCTCTGATAACTGTAGCCCCGTGGAAAACAGAATTGAGAGGACTTCAAAGAGTTTGGAAGGTTGAGTTAGCTACAAAGAAAACAAAAGGACAAAAACTAAAACAGTACATAACTGTGAATCACAGAATAACATAAATACTGATGACTGATTGAGGGGAGGGGAGGAAGTGTACAGCAGAGCTTGGATCTCACCTATTACATAGGAAACCAATAGTTAATATCGAAACTTGATCTCAAATAAAATATATTCAATTAATATTCTTTTTCTGAAACTTCTAGTGGAAGAACGCAGTTTTGTTGAAAAGCACAGATGGCCATCAAATATGTACTTGAAGCAGCTTGCGGAATACAGGAAGTATATTCACTCCCAGAAATGTCGTTGCTTAGTAATGTAACCCTGGAGTTTTTATATACACACACTTTTTCTTGTTATTATGAAGAATGGGGTACTTCTGGGTTCTAGGAAAATTCTTGTGGCTGCAACCAGTATGGGAGTTAAAAAAAAATCACCATACAGCTTAATATGCTTATTAGTTCTTATTGAAAAAAACTACTATTATGATCTTAAAAGGGAACAAAATATACCATAGGCTAAAATTAAGACTTCACCCGAGTATATAAGGCTGTGTACAGCTATTTTTCCCTTTAAGATGCCCTATTGGTTTAGTGATATTAATATCCCTTCCATTTAAGAAATGTTTAAATTTTTAAAAAATCATGTAGGATTAATACAGAAATTTCATCATGTCTGATTAATTGCTCTATTAAAATAGGGGCCTTTTTTAAAGACCCAGTATGACTGTTTCTATAGTGAGAAATCTAGGAGAAGACTGATCAGGCTGAGAGCTTAGGAATAGAAATTTGCCTAGGATTTTGAAAGTGAAATGCCACTTCATTCCAAATCAGTGACAGTGTTTGAACCATAATGGAAAAAAAAATCTGGTTTTTATCTGAACAGTGAGCTACCTTGTCTCTCCCCTGGGATTCTGATTAGGCAAGAAATCTATAGAGGACTGGCTTTGTGGCCATGTAACCCGTGTGCTTACACAAGGCCTCCTGCTTAGAAGGGCCCCATGCTCGGTTCAGTGCCCTGCGATCGCCGTCTTAAAATTTGAAGAAGGGCCCTGCATTTTCACTCTGTACTGGGCCCCCCAGATTATGCATATCTCCTAGCAGGGTATGTTTTCTTGCTCAAACGTTACTATCTCTGAAAGCAGAAAAGAGGCACTGACATCAAGGAAAGAGAAGGAAGCTTGCTGAGGGAAGAGATCACATGGGGTTCCCCCCATGGGAAAGTCTGTACCACCTATGGCCTCCCTCCTCTGCCACCTCCGCTGGCAAGTGAGAAATGCATCATGTTGGTTTCACTTTGTAACACTCACAATTCTGGCACTACACAGAAGAATACTTTCTTGATCATTCTCTAAGACCAGGATGTTGGTAAAAGTGACTGACCAGTGTGACTTTAATGTGCACTTATAAAAATGCTCATAGGAAGAGACGCTTTCTAGAGAATTTGCAATCAAAGGCTCAAGAGTTTTTCTTCTTTCAGTGTATTTACTAAGATTAGGATGTCAGTGTCTTGAATTTTGTGAATTCTTTCTGAGGACTGAAAGGGTATTTGATGAGGAATAGCATGAATCTTGTCCTTCAAGATTATCTAATAAGTTCAGAGAAAGGATATAAATCAAGACTTGTTACATGTAGAGAAAATGGTCCTAAGATAGAGGACAAAACTATAGTTTCTCTTGTATCACATGTCAACAGAAACAGTTACATCAGAAGCTCACAAGCTGAGAGATGGAAAACCAGATTACTGTTTGTTGTTAGCATCATATTCATCTGTAATTCAGTATTGGAATATATTTTTCTTTTAATTTCCAGTGACTTTAGAATACACATAGTTTTTCCAACTGTTCAAAGGTTTGATTAAACAGTTTTATACCATAGTATAGACACAATACTGTACAGTTAGTCCTTGGATGTATACCAACACTGTCAGAGTAAAACAGTAAAAATCCCCTACAAATATCTTACAAGAAACCTGACTTTAATTGGATTGTGTTGATAAATATTACTGGAATGCATTTTTTATTTTTTGTATTTAACTCACTTGAGCTAATCAACTATTGACAAATTCCACTTGACAAAGATTAGCATTGGAAAGAATAGATACTGTAGTAGATTTTTAGAAATTCATTCACATTTAAGGCCTTTTAAAATACAGTGATAGCCTTTTGCTTTTCATAAGCATTTTCTTAGCCCTGCATTAATTACAGCACTTAAAATTCTAAGTCAGTCTTAACTTTTAATCTAGGAAATAAAAAAATATAAGTTCTAAAGCAAAATATTTTCTTGAAAATACTATTTAACATTTCAGTAGACCATAGATAGTTTCTAGGTTGTTGGACAAAAGTGGAAGTTGGGTTTGGGAGCTGGTGCTCTGCTGGTGCTGTGCATGTAGTTTTTATTATGAAAGTTCTTTTCCACCTGTGAGTAACTCAAACACCCCGATGTCACAGCTCTCCTGGGCTAGTCAGAACAGTAGTCAAATTAGACTAGACTCTTCAATACCTTTGAATTAACTCAATTTAAAATAACAGGAGTTTTTTTTTAGAAAAAACCTTACAGACTGTCTTGGAGAAATGAGTGCTCTTTTTGAGTTTTTCTAATTGAAAGATTATTTCTAGATGAATGTATGCTTTGTGCTGATCTCTGCTTCAATATATTTACCAATCATTTTAATTAGAGAAGATACTGTATGGTAGAACTAAGGCTTTTTCTTTCTGGGCCAGGTTTTCACCTTATATAACCCTTGTATAATTCTGACTACTCTGTGTTCATATTGTAGAGAGTAGGCTTATAATATAGAAGGTTCTGTAACATAGCTGAAATTCGCCCTTTCTAAGCCAGCATGATGGCTTCATATTGGGCAGAAGCAGAAACTGAAGGATTGGATAAATTTGACTTCCAAGACAGCTGAACTTTTCAACTGTAGTTTTAAAAACTACACTACACTGATACAGCTAATTAGACAAAAACATCCTCAAGAGTATTTTATTTAATTTAAGGCATCTGTTTAATTCAATCTTTAATAATTTTGCAAAGAAGGGTATGTGTGTATTTTAATATAGCCTGACCTGAATTTATATGTTTTTAGTTTTAGTATTTAACATTTTTGTAACAAATAAACCTTTTTTTAAAACAAGTTCAACACAGTGTCATGTAGTTATTTTCACCTTGTTGAATTGCTGAAGTAACTTTGGGAATTCTGCCTTGTATTTCTCAAGCATAATTGTGCTTCATGAAAACCACTATGCATAAAATATTTAGAATGTTGTTGATATGGTAGATGTGTGTGATGAGATAAAGAAATTTATATTACCTTTAACAGCTGGTGGCAGAATTTCTCATAACAAAAATAACTGCAATTATTCAGAAAAATGCTTTGATAGTTATGTAGCCTAGAAATTAGCCCTTATAGGCTTTAGTGTTGGCTGGGGGCAAGACTTCTGAGAAGTGGAGAAGCAACTTCACATAATAGAGGGTTGAGAATTTGTATCTTTCCAACAGAATGAAAAGGCAACTTACTGAATGGGAGAAAGTATTTCCAAGTCATATGTCTGGTAAAGTGTTAGTATCCAAAATATGTGAAGAACTCATACAAGTCAATAGCAAAAAACCCAAATAATCCAAATAAAAATATGCAGAGGTTCTGAATAGACATTTTTCCGAAGAAGACATACAGATGGCCAAGAGGTACATGAAGAGATTCTCAAGACCATAAATTTTCAGAGAAATGCAAATCAAAATCACAGTGAGGTATCACCTCCCACCTGTCAGAATGGCTGTCATCAAAAAGACAAGAAATAACAGGTGTTAGCGAGGATGTGGAGAAAAGGGAACCATTGTGCACTGTAGGTGGATAAAGAAAATATGCCATATATACACACACACACACACACACACACACACACACACACACACAATGGAATATTATTTGGCCATAAAGTATAAAATCTTGCTATTTGTGACAACATGGATGGACCTTGAGGATATTATGCTGAGTGAAAAAAGACAGAGAAAGACACATACCATATGATCTCACATATATATGGAATCTTAAACAAACTAAAACCCCCCAAAAAACTAAGCTCATAGATTTAGAGAACATATTGGTTCTCTAAGGCAAGGGATGGGGGGAGTGTGAAATGGATGAAGGGGATCAAAAGATGCGAATTTCCACTTACAAAATTGGTCATGAGGATATAATGTACAGCATGGTGACTATAGTTAATATTACTATGCTGTATATTTGGAAGCTAAGGGAATAGATTTTAAAAGTTCTCATCACAAGGAAAAAAGTTTGTAACTATGTATGGCAATGGATTTTTTTTTAACATCTTTATTGGAGTATAATTGCTTTACAGTGGTGTGTTAGGTTCTGCTGTATAACACAGTGAATCAGCTACACATATACATGTATCCCCATATCTCCTCCCTCTTGCATCTCCCTCCCACCCTCCCTGTCCCACCCCTCTAGGTGGTCACAAAGCACCGAGCTGATCTCCCTGTGCTATGCAGCTGCTTCCCACTAGCTATCTCTTTTACATTTGGCAGTGTATATATGTCCATGCCACTCTCTCACTTTGTCCCAGCTTACCCTTCCCCCTCCCCGTGTCCTCAAGTCCGGCAATGGATGTTAACTAGACTTTTTGTGGTGATCATTTTGCAGTATATGCAAATATCATTATGTTGTATACCTGAAACTAATATAATGTTATATGTCAATTATATCTCAATTTTAAAAAATTAGACCTTTCCAGGGTGGAGGAGCCTAGGTAGGAGGGGGAGAGAGATCAGGCAGCCATAACATGAGGATGGAATGTGTACTATATAATACAACAACTTCTCCCTAGAAGTTTCCTGAATTGTCAGTTAAGTCTCCTAAACCCATAAAGGGCTCCACAGTTCCATTGGAATTCTGTTCCTAACACAAATCTGACCTGGGAACATACCCTTCTAGAAAACTCCCATTGCTTCTTAGAGAACCTTCACAGTCCTCACTGCCAGCAAGGCCTTTCCTAACCTAGCCCTATCTTTTCTGCCTTGACAAGTAGCACTGTCCATCCAGATGTCTGTGTACCTGCACACTTCATGCTCTTCCCATGGCTTGGGTTGTGCTGCCGTTTCCTGTCTACTTTGCAAACTCCAGCATATGCTGTAGAGTGCCACTTATATTGTCGTATCTCTTTTGCTTTCCATGACTCCCAGGAAGAATTAGTTGCTTCTGCATGTGTCTTTCCTTAGCTCTTTATTCATGCCTTTCTTATGGCAGTTACTGCATTTTAGGTATTTATGTATTGTTGGGCTCTCTATGGTAATAACTTGAGGGCAGATATCATGTCTTGATTTATCTTTGTGACCCAGGTGGTTGGCTGAATGGGGAGTTGATGAACAGATAGACTGGAAGAGTGGTAGGTCATTGAGGGGATGCAGAACACGTACAAAATGATCCTTGGGGACACTTCTGCCTGGGAGTCTCCACTGGAGGTTAGTGTGGTGCTCCAAGGACAATGATGCTTCAAGGACAAAGGACGACCCTGCCTGAAAAAGTGTCGGCGTTACACCGTCTACCGGACTCTTAATGGCCCTCCCCACCATGTTGCGATGGTTACAAAATTCCTGAGCCCACCTGGGCAACGGGACCTGTCCCAAATAAGGAAAGGCATCTGGGCTGTCCCTCTCCCACCCTACAGAAGGAAGGTATATGTGCCTCGACAAATCAGTGAATGAAATTTTCACCTCAGACCATTCTTTTGTTTTCTGGCTGTAAAACCTGATCAATAGCACATGTTCGGGCTTGACTCTCCCAGACTGCTAGGAAGTTGGCCCGCTGTTCTGGCAGTGACCCTTCCCTCTAATAAATTCTATCTTCTTTACATTCTGCCTTATGTCTGGAAATTCTTTTCCAACCCACATTCGGACCACGACAGTTAGCAGTGAGATGGGCTGTGGCGGACAGAAAAGTTTCTGTTGTGCGTAACGAAGGGGGAACAACTCCAATGTTACACATAATGTTTAACTGCATACAAATAATTTCCCTGGCATGCGCTGGCTGTGTTCTCAAAATCTTAATTGTCCTGCTCTACTGTCACAGCTTAATGTTCAGTAATGATCAGATTATTATGAGAGTATGTGAGATTCTCTTTCATGTTCAGAGCAAAGAATTCTCTTATTTACTGCTATTTAAGAAAATACAATTTAGTAGACACAATATATTACTTTTTTTTTTTTTTTTTTTTTGCGGTACATGGGCCTCTCACTGTTGTGGCCTCTCCCGTTGCGGAGCACAGGCTCCGGACGCACAGGCTCAGCGGCCGTGGCTCACGGGCCCAGCCACTTTGCGGCATGTGGGATCTTCCTGGACCGGGGCACGAACCCGTGTCCCCTGCATCGGCAGGCAGACTCTCAACCACTGCGCCACCAGGGAAGCCCAATATATTACTTATTTTAAAAAATTAAGTGAAAAGGAGATGGGATCTCAGCCCCTCTTCCTCTGTTGGCAACTTGGACTGGAAAGTCCGCAGAACTCTCTAACTCAAAACAAACTAACCAAAACTGAACCAGTAACTTTTCCTTAAAGGCTGAGCTTAGTCCTTCATCCAGGACTTAGTGCTTATCTTGTTTTGTTCACATCCAAGCCAAATGGTGCATCCTTTTATCTTGTTTCTTCTTCCCCTAGTAACTGCATCACCACTAAAACACTTTTCTTTTAATACTTATAACTCCTGTTACTCCAGAGTTCCCAGTGGTTTAGTCTCTGATGTGTCATGTTCAAGCAGAACAGCCAAACATTATTTAAAAGGTTTCTCATTCTTTTTATATTTTAGGGTTGTCATTTTGTGATAGGTAATATATTTACCTGGCTCAAAATACTACAAAAAGTATACTTTGGGAAGAGAGTTCTTGCTCCCATCTCTGTCCATCACCCCATTTCCCACATTCCCATAGGTGATCACCTTCATTTGTTTTTTATGCATCATTACAGTGTTTATTTATGGGAGTACAGGCAAAGGAAAATGCATAGTCTCATCTTTCTCCCTATTGTCAACAGAATAATGCCCTCCCTCCAACATCCACATCCTAACCCCCCAAACCTGTGAATGTTACCTTTCATGGCAAAAGGGATTTTGCAGGTATGATTACGTTAAGACTCCGGATAAGGGAAGATTATCCCGAGTGGTCCATTTTGATCCCAAGGGCCCTTAAAAGAGGGAGGCAGTAGAGCAAGAGGAGAGGAGGCAACATGGGGGTGAGAGATTTAAAGATGCTACCATTTGAAGATAGAGGAAGGGGTCATGAGTCAAGGCAGAAGAACTGCCTCTAAAGCTGGAAAAGGCAACGAACTGATGCCGAGCCCTGGCCTCTGTGCACCGGCACCAAATTGAATCTCGGAGAGAGAGTTCTGGGTGAAGTATAAGAGAATAGCTTTATTGCTTTGCCAGGCAAAGGGGGCCACAGCGGGCTAATACCCTCAAAACAGTGTGTCCCATACCGGGGCAGGGTGGTGGTGGTGGTGAGTGTGAGGGTTGTGAGGAGTCTTATAGTCAAGGGGAGGGATTTCTGATAAGGATCAGGGTGCGTGCAGGGCCTGCATCCCTTCAATCTAGAGATCATCTGGCATCCGGTGATCCCTCGATCTGTGGTTCTCAGAATATTGAACTGTGACCTTCTTTCTGGAATGAAGAATGCTTCATCCAGTAGTTAACATCTTCCATTTGTTGGGGGTTTTAGTTCTGCAGAAGGGCTCAAAGATATTGTTATGTACATCCCTTGAGGGGGAACCAGGACCCTTCCCCAAGGCTGCACTGTTGTTTCTTGACTGCTCCTCCCTTGTCTCTGCAATCTCTCACTTCCCTGATTAGCAACTGTTTGAAGCTGCCCTTTAGAACTCAGGGAAGGTCATAGAGGCTGAATGAAGCCTATTTCCTACAAACAGGAAATAGGGGACATAGAAAGACTTTCATCCCCTGGAGCCCCATTCGGTCCTGCTTGGTTTCAGAATTCTCCCTTCAGAGTCTACAGAAGGAACCAACCCTGTTGACATCCTGACTTTAGCCCAGTCAGACTGATTTTGAACTTCTGACCCCCAAAACTATAAGACAATCCATCTGTATTGTTTTAAAGCCATTAAGTTTATGATCATTTGTTAAAGCAGCAAAAGGAAAGAAATATACCTCTTTTCTTATATAAAGATGACATGAATTATATCCTTTGTTCTCTTTAAGGAGGATTGGGTGGGTCTCGATACCTTGAACATTAGTAATTCGTTAAACCGGTTGTTCTCAAACTGTAGCCATCATCAAATCACCTGAAGTCCTTTTAAAAACAGAACCCAGGACCTCCCTGGTGGTCCAGTGGTTAAGACTTTGCCCTCCAGTGCAGGGGTGTGGGTTCGATCCCTGGTCGGGGAGCCAAGATCCCACATGCCTCATGGCCAACAACCCAAGACATAATACAGAAGCAATATTGTAACAAATTCAATAAAGACGATCCACATTTTTTAAAAAGTTTAAATAAATAAAATAAAAAAGAACCCTGGACTCCAGCCCCAGAGTTCTGATTTTGTCAGTCTTGGTTGGGCCTTGAGAACCCACTAAACAATTCCATGTCTCTTGGGTCTGAAGCACCCAACTACTCCAGGGCTCCCTCCTCCATCAGTTTAACTTGACTTCTAGACCCGTGTCCCTCCCTGTCTTCTTGATAGTTCTTCTGGCTCTTTCACCTTCCCTTCATTTTGCTAATTCTGCTTCATAAGGGTTTGACCAAAAGACCAGAGTTTCCCACTGAGGCCTGGGCCTGTGGAGCAGTCAGGCAGAGCAGAGCTTCCCAGGATGATTTCTGCTGGTTGGGGAAGCAATGAGGGAGGTTTCAGGAGGTGGGGTCTCGACTCAGACACTCTCAGAATCACACAGTAGGCCTGCAGGCCTCAACCTCACACTGCCGTTGACCTTCCAATCTTCTGTCGAGCTTGGGATTTCTTTAGGCTTATGCTGAGTAGTGGGCCTTTTACCCTGTTGTCCAACAGAGGATACAGGGCTGGGAATTCTCAGTGAATTCATGTAAAATTAAATTCTGAAAGGACTTAGAAACAGCCCTATATGCACTTTTTTTTTTTTTTTTTGCGGTACG